>NW_007067417.1:679077-687355 GCF_000164805.1 Carlito syrichta
TGAGGAGAAAGAAGAGGAAAAGGAAAAAGAGGAGGAGAAGGAAGAAGAGGAGGAGGGGCAAGAAGAAGGAGGAGGATGACAGGAGGAAAGAGTGAAAAAAGAAAGAAATGGGGAGGGGAAGAAAGAGGAGGAGAAAGAGGACATGGGAGAAAGAAGGGGGAAAAAGAAGAGGAGAGAGATGAAGAAAAAGAGAGAGAAGCTGTCGAGTGGGGCTCTGGGTTCAGGGCTCTGGGTCTTGGGTTCATTCCTCTTTCTGGGGCACATGCCCAGAGCTCACTCTAGAGGGGACTATTCAGAAGCAGGAAGCAAGAGGCTGAGCTCCACACCCCTCCTAAGTCTTCCTTCCAAACGCATTGGAATAGAAGAAGGACCATGGATATTTTTAGAAGGACCCAGGTTTCCAGAGACCGGCTCAAGCTAAAGTCTTCACATTAAAAATATCAGATCAAGAAGAGAATCAGATGCCGCTCCAAGAAGGAAGAGGCCCAGCAGCATCTCAGCTGGGTGTCCCTGTTGCATCCAGCAGCAACCAGGACGTCCTCCCACGTGGGAACAGAGTCCCCGCAAGCCTCCCAGAAACATCCCACCAGCTTCTGGCATAACCAGATAAAGCCACGTGCTCCCTCTTCCTGCAGCCAGGAGACACCCACGCCCATGCTCCAGAAAGCTCTGGGCGCACCCACACTGTGGACGCGGACAGCCTCTGCCTCAGCTGGGCCCTCGAGCGTGCGACGTTCCCCTGTGATGGATTCCAGTTTAACAGCTTTTAAAAACAAGCAGACAAGAGACGGGTGTGATAGATGAGCACAGGGATCATGCTCGTTCGGGGGATGATTTATGGGGAGTTGCATGTGGCTGCTCATGGGTGCGTCCCCAAGGGTGGGGGCCGGGATAGATGGATGAGCTCTCATGTGTGAAAATTGCAGGGCTGTGGCATGCGGACACCTGGCCCCAAGGTGTGAGGCAGCCCCCGCTTCAGTCATGTGCTATTCTACATACTACATGTGGCCATTCGTGTCAGGGCAGAGAACTTGGTTTATCTCCCAGCTCCAGAACAAAGGTGATCCCCCGTCCCAAAAAACATCTGGAGAAGGAACAACCGGCTGTGCCCTCTGGCTCCTCTGAGTGACTCCAACAACGCACAGCAACATGGTTTGGGAAAATTCTGGTCGTCCCATGAGAGTGACGAGAAGGTCAGGAAGAGGAAGGGGAGGGTTGGCGTTGAAAGAGCAGAGGACACCCGCTATGAGTGTTCACTCAGGCACATCTCCTCCCCGGACATCTGAAGGGCCCATCTGCCCCGGGTTTTAGCCACTGCACGTAATAAACAAATCTCGTTTTGCAGTAGATTAATTTCCATCCGTGTTTTTAATAGGGACTCAGAATTTATTATACAGTAAAATCCAAACTGAATCCACATTTAAAGGGATGAGCTTTAAGCTGGGATCTAACGATGGGACCCTTTCCAAGACAGAGGAAATGAACCAGGGCTGGGGCAATGGCCCGGGAGGAAACAGCTTCCTCCCCATGTCCTCCTTTGAAGCTCAGACCAGTCTGCAGTGATGGGCAGAAACACTCAATGGCCTTCTTGCCAAGGCTATTCCTGAATTACATAGCCCAGCCCCACCCACTGGGGCAAAAGCTCCTGCAGACCTTCCCTGCCCGGGTTTCTCCACCGCTGATCCTGAATCAACTCTTAGGAAGCAGCTTTCTGTAGTGACATGCCACTGTCCTTGGACCATGAAAGGCATTCGCGTGCAGGAGCATCTGGATCCCAGAGAGAAGAGCCGAGCAATGCCCTGAGTGGGAGGGTGTCCGCAGAGATGAGGAGCCGAGCACACCCGACCACTGACTAGTGCGCCTGGCCCTCTTCTTCCAGAGACCTGCCACCCACCCTCCTGTAGGAGATTAAAAGATAAAAAGCACTTGAAGGGCCTGCACAGGATCCAGACTGCTCCGGGCAAATGGGATGCTTGCGCCCGTGTTGCTCCTGGCTTGGAGGGACCTCTCTTTGAGGCTCCTCTTCCCTTGACCTCATTCCCCTGGAAAGAGAAGACTCTCAAATGCACATCCGTCACTCCATGATTCAGAGCACAGCTTCAGAATCAACAAGGGCCCGGGAAGGGTACACACCACGGAGGGAGCTTGTATACTCACTCCACAGAGCCCTGGACTTCCCAGATACACCCTTGGGGACTGGCTGGTTTTGTGCTTTTTCGGTTTTGATGGTCCCAAGAATTTAACTCTCTGCGGTACATTTGTTCTCAGACCCACAGAAAGGCGAGGTTGAGCCCTGTGACCTCCCGTGAGGAGATAGCGAGGAGAGGTATTTTCAGAGGAATACAGGAAATGATGCTACTGTCACCGCCTGTAAGATGTCCACACTCTGCTGCCCCCACAACCCCAGGGACAGAGCCGTGTGCACCTGCTGGAACCAGGAGACTGAGGTTCCAGGGACAATGTGTGACCCCAGGGGGTCTCTTGTCTTGCACTGAGGCCAGCCCAAACCATGTGTCCAAAATGAATCTCTTAGACAGCCTGAAAGGCAGTGATCTCGGCACAGAGTTACAAGGAGTTGCAACTGACAGTGCCCTGGCACTGATTTTAAGACACCGTGAGGGTCCCAGAGCAGAAGTATTCAGAAGGAGCCATGGGATTCCTGACCTTCGAAACAGTCACATTGCTTGCTCCTCTGTCCTGGTGCAGCCTGAAGTATGGAGCCTTCCTTTCTGGGATCCCTGACGGTTTAGAGAATGGGGTGACAGTCATTTCACTGTGGAAGGGGATTCTTTAAAGACTCATCTCAAACATGACCCCAGCCCCACCATTTATTTCATCCATGGCACAGTCAGCGCTCCCTGGGACAGAGTGGTAGGTTCCTCAGCCATCCTCTGCTTCTACTCTAACCCCCCCACAGAAGGCAGTGTCATCTTCATACGACTCGAATCAGGTCATTCAATCTCTTGTTCAATAGCTCCCACCACTCTCAAGACAAAATTCAAAATCCTTAACTACGGCCTAAAGACCTACTTATTTGGCCCTGGACACTACCTCCTCTCCCTTCTCTGCCCTCACCACCACATCATCCTGGCACACCGGACTTCTTGCTAGTTCTTTAATACTCTACGCATCGCTACCTCAGGGCCTTTGCACTGGCCACTGCTGCTGCCTGGAATGCTCTTCCCCCAGACCTCCTGGTGCTCTCCCTTCCTTCCTTTGGTCTCTGCTATGACATCCGCGCCAGGGCCTGCCCTGGAAACCCTGCACAAGCAGAAGCCTCCACCATTCACCACCATCTCAGCCCACTCCACCTGTCTTCATAGCCTTACACTACCTGACGTAATGGAAGTACACATTTATTCATTCTAGAATATGAACACAATGAGAGCAAGGACTTGCGTTTGTCTCCACTGCATTCTCAGCACCCATCACAAACCTGGTGTGTCAGAGGTGCTCAAAAACTGCTGAATGAATGAATGCAAGGTAGTCAGTAGATCAATGAGCCCACGGCAGGAAGGGAGCCCCATAGAGCCCCAAAGCAGAGAGAGAGCCCATTGCCATCATGAAAGGGAAACAAGCAGCACACCTATGTTGACGCACCCATGCTGTGTACAAAGATTCCAGGGACTCTGAAAAGCACATCTGTCAACAGGCATTGTAGAGACCAGCCACTGGTTTCTCTGACTAGGGTTCTTGTTGGTATCCTATGCTCAGCTCAGAATAGGTCATTGCACAAGCCTGACTGTGTGTATCCAGGGCTCACATCTTCCCTGCCACGCATGACAGTAACCACAACTTTGTACTGTGCGTCAGCAGGGAGCAGGGTCTCACTGAGCCTCGTGGTGGGATATTAAAGCATCTGTCTGTTTTTTATCCCTGGTTCCTGGGAGGTGACCTCTAAAACCTTGGGAATTTCCAAGGGTTAGGAGGGTTTTTTGTTGTTCATAACAAGCCCCTCTTGTCCACACCTGACCTTATGCTGACTAGGTGATTCATGTGAGTGAGGCTGGCTGAGCACATGATTAGAGAGTTGGGATTCCACTTCCACCTCAAGGAAGCAGAGAGGGGTTGAAGACTGAGCTCAGCAATGCAGCCAAAGATATAATAAGACCCCAATAGACCTCAGGGAGCTTCCTGGAGGTGAACACATGGATGACCATGTCAGGGTGGCCTGTCCTAACTCCATGGGGAAAGGACACAGAGTTCCATGCCCAGGACCCTCCCAGAGCTCACCCTATGTGCAACCTTTATCAGAAATGTGTAATCATAAGTATAGAGTTCTCTTGAGTTCTGTGAGTCACTCTAGCAAATAACCGAAACTGGGGGTGGGGGTTGTGGGAACCCCTAAATCTGTAGACAGTTGGTCAGAAGTGCAGGTGGCCCTGGCAGGTGGCATCTGGAGTAAGGGAGGTCTTTCACAGGACTTTGCCCGAAACCTGTGGAGTCTGATGCCAACTCTGGTGGCTGGTGTCAGAATTGAATGGTAGTCCATCCACTCCGGGTGGGAACCAGGCAATCATCCTGTCCCCTCTAGAGCCAGGGGTAGGCTTAAGGCCCTCAATGGACAATCTTGCAGCAGAACACAGCGTGCAGGGGAAGGTCAGGCCCAGCTTTGGCCTGTGTGGCATCTCTGCTAACACCAGACAGTGGCTCCCACACCGCAGCCCACACTCCCTCCTAGGACTAACTGCTCTGTGGCTGGGCTGATGGGTTTCAGAGCATGGGGGCAGCTGCTCCTTACAACACCTTCCTGGGGTTCTGGAACCCATTTTCCCTGTCCTACTCCCTGAAGACACCATGACCTGAAAACTAGAGACAGGCACAGAACCCCGGTGCCCCACAACTTCTGTAAAATAAAACTGCCACATGCGTGCGTGTTTTTTTCATTGCAAGTGCCAACTCTGAGGATGGGTACCGTGTGCAGGCTAGGTCACCTTACCTGATAGTGGAAGGTAAGGTCTGGTCTGCCGTAGGGGAAGGCCCTGGTAGGCGTCTTTCTGGAACTTTCTTGGTGTGAAGCGTTGCTTGGGAAGAGCGAGTCTCACGGGAAGCGTTTTAGGGTCTCAAAGACAGATTTTCAACCTTAAGGGAAAAAAAGTAAAAGAAATGCCATTGCGGTAAACATCTTCCTTTTAATCTAAAACAAACATTGGTTTTAATAAACAAGAGAAGGGGGCAGCTTCAAAGCCAATTATTTGCCACCAGGGTTCAGCGATCCTCCCAAAGCACTTTGCCTTTTATGTTCCAGAGCGTGAAAGGAATCTTGTGGGGAAAAAAATCATCAGGACTCTCTTGCCAAACAGCCACACACAGTCCTGGGGTTTGCCAGCCTGTGACGCTAACAAATCTGGCTGCCCTCTTTACCCTCTCTGCTACCCCAACCCCAGTGATGCTGATCCCACTGTGCTGGTCCCTTCCCATCTCCTCCCAAGCCGCCTCCTGCTTTTACTTCCTGCCTCATCCAGTTGAGATTTCAGGACATATTGCTATCCTCACTCCTGCAGATACTTTGTCCCTCTCTTTTAAAAATATTCCTCAAACGATGTCACTGTCCTGGTCAAAACCCTCCAATGGTGTCTTGTCATTGGGAGAAAACACCAAAGTTGCTTTAATGGTCTGCAAGCTGGTGAATCTGACTTGTCTGATCTGGGGAACTTTCTAAGAAAATAGAACAAGGCCGGGCTTGGTGACTCAGCCTGTAATCCCAGCACTTTGGGAGGCCGAGGCGAGTGGATTGCCTGAGCCCGCGAGTGTGAGACCCTCCCAGGCAACTTGGCGAGACTTCATCTCTACAATAAATCAAAAATTAGCTGGGCTTGGTAGCCCACGCCTGTAGTTCCAGTTACTTGGAAGACTGAGGCGGAAGGATCGCCGGAGCCCAGCATGTCGAGGCTGCGGTGGCCGGGAGCATGCCACTGCACTCCAGCCTGGGCAACAAAGTAAGTTTCCAAACTAAAAAAATAAAGAAAGGAAGAAAATAGAACAAAACAGTGAATGCAAAAATGAGATGCAGGGTCTTGCTCGGGAACCATGTGTTCAAAGACAGTGCCACAGCAAATCCTATGGGGCCCTGAACAGTCTGGTCCCTTCTTCTACCAAGCTTCCTCTCTCCCCTGCGCAGCCCCCCCTCCCCCAGCTTTCTGGCCATCCCTCCACCCATGAGCATACCTCTGCCACCCCACCCATGACATGTCTTGCACCTGCTATTGCAGGGAATGCTCTTCCCCCACATAATTGCATGACTCCCTCCCTCCTTCCCTCCCTCCCTCTCTGGGAACTCTGTGCAATGGCACCCTTCCAATGAGGCCATTCAGGAACAGAACACCCTACTGTTATAAATAGCCACCATCCCTTCGGCATTCCCTACTCCTTTTTCTTATGAATTTCCTCCAGGACTTAGCACATGGGATGTCGCATGCTATGCTCTTGTGTCCTGTTGTCCTACTTGGTCTCCACTGGAATGCAGCCTCCACGAGGTCAGGCATCTGGAGCCATTTTATTCAATACGTATCCCCAGGGCCTAGAACATGCCTGGCACATTACTGGTGCCCACTCCATATTTCTTGAGCGAGTGAATAAATAAAATGAATAAATGAATCCACACTGTAACTCTCCCCCATTAATATTCCTGGATTTATCTGGAATTGTATCCCACTCTCACACTCTAGAGTAAGGATTTCCAGGAAACAGAAGGAGGCTGGTGTTTTGTTGCTGAGGGCTGCAGGGCAGGAGGCACCTGAGCCTGGGAAGTCTCCTGTTTGCTTAACTTACTCCAGCCCTAACAGTGTGTGAGCCATCGGGCAGGCGGGACACAAAAACAGTGTAGAAGACCCACTCTGATCAGCCCAGGGAGACCGTCGTTGGGGTAGAGTCATGAGATCAGATTGGCTGGGGAATGGCTGAGCTGTGTCTCTCCACCACCCCCACCACTGGCACATCCCAGAAATCTCAAAGCAGGGCTTTAAACAAAAAACAACAGTAAAACTACTCGTTTGTTTCTTTCCCTAAAATCCAGTTACTTAGGAGAGCATCGCTCCCATCCCAAGTAAATAACAGGATCAACCTCACAGAAAGCCCACCAACCTCGGAGAAATGCCATGGGAACATTTGCCCTTTCAGTGACCATCTGAGCCAAGCACAGCACCCACTGCTGGGCAGAGGAGCCACCTTTCAGTGGGGAAAGCATGAGTAATGTGAATATCTTGTCCTCACTCAGTGCAGCCAGGGAGAAGTCTCGGGGAGGGGCTGGGTGCAGGTGACCTGGGCAGAGGTAAAGGACTCAGGAGGAGGTGGGAGGTGTCCCAGTTTGTGTAGAAAAGGACCCCAGGAAGGGTACCTACTGGCAGGCAGAGAAAGCAGGTGACAAGTTTCTCTTCCACCTAAATACTCAACTCTTGGCAGTCAGCACAAAAAACCAAGGCTGGAATTTACTTTGCAGCAGGCCCTGCGGAGTGGACGTCTGAAGGTGGCTAAGTCTGCAGTCTGGCCTCCACAGAGCCTGGTGTCCACACCCATGGGGCAGCCTGGTGTCCACCACCTGCTCCAACAACCGGATGAGCAGTTGCTTCTGAAACCTCTCAAATCTCTCCTGGCGCCCTTGGGGCCCTCAGGGAGATAACAGGATTCACTTTGATCCTGGAAGCAGTCCCCAGGCACCTGCACTAACTGTCAACGTCCACCTCCTCCCCAGACAGGTCTCCCAGGGCTGAGATGGAGGAGGGGGGATATAGGGAGACCCCAGTTCTGCCCACCTGCTCTGCCCTCTCCCACCATCCCCAAAGCAGAGGAGAAGCCTCAGGGCCTGGGTGGGAAGGGAGCCCGAGGAGAGGCTGGCAAGACTCGTGGATTCTCTTGTCTTTGAGGCGGACAGAGCTGAGCTGCCCTCTCCCCAGAGCATACCTGACAGGCGAGGCGCCCACAGGAAGGCTCAGGGGAAGCCAGGCCACCCCACAAGGACATGGAAACAGATTGGGTCCCTGGGGATCTCGAGTTGCCTCTGGGAATTACACGGACATTTCGATGCTGGCCGGCCAAGCCAGCCAGCCAGTCCAGACACCAGGATTGATACCAAAACCGCTGAAGGTGAGTCTAGATGGAGAAGAGGGTGCAGACAAGCTGGGACAAGGTGCAGAAAATGAATCCAGGAGGTGCCCCCCCCCAGCCTCTCCCTTGCCAATCACCGTGATCCTTCTATCTCAATATGTCTGAACTACTGGCCCCCTTCTCCAGGGGCAAATGCCCTCTCATCGGCCCACCCCCCTTCCCAGCCACAGGCCGA
>NW_007067417.1:687538-719777 GCF_000164805.1 Carlito syrichta
CCCGTGAGCCCCGCACCCCTCCCCGGCCGCCCGCTCGGCGGGGGCGCGGCGCCCCGGCCCCACGGTTGGGCCCAGCCCGTTTTGTTTGCCTCGACCCGAGCTGAGTGGGAGATAATTTAACAGCTTGTCCCCGATTGTTCTGGCACGTTTTTTCTCACTCCGCGGTCGGAAACACCATCCATCACCGCAGCGCAGAACGCAGGCCTGTGGCCCCGCGCCGCGCCCCTCCCCGCGCCGCCCTGCGCCCCCCCCCCCCAGCGCTGCGCAGGGTTTCGGGGATGGCTTGCGGGCTGCCAGAAGGAGCTGAATGGGGGTGGGAGGCCAAAGGACAAGTGATGAGTCGCTCAGAAGCCTCTCTCAACTCCCGCCGCCCTGGGGCAGAGGTGGGAGAAGAGCTGGGTGACCAGGACCCAAGAGCAGGGAGGCGCCCCACACTGTATCACAGCCACAAGATTGCCCTGGGCCCTTGAGATAGAGGCCAGCGTCTTCCTCACGCCCTGCACCATATTTATTGCGCCCCACCGTGTGCCAAGCGCAGTGCCAGGCCACCAGTCCAGCACAAAAGCCACAGGCGGCGCCTAGCTCTTAACCTCCAAGCAGGAAAGTCTCCTGTCCTTCTCACCCCCCCCAGGCCAGGGAAATGGTGGTGGCAGAAGGATTGGAGCCCCCATCCTGTCCCCTACACGTACTCCTACGCACACACACACCTGCTGTCTCTGACACATCTACCTGTTTCTTCAGGATCCCCCCAATTAATTTCAGGAGTCCAGGGAGGCTTAAGTGTCCCAGGAAGGCTGGACATGGGTGGTGGGGGCTGGCCAAGAAAGCTCAGTCTCAGGCAAGGATTGATTTTGAACACCCCAACCACCATCCACAGCTTGTCAATAAGTTTTCCTGGCCCACAGCACAGTCTGGCCACTCCAGCCCATGATGGCTGTTGAGCCAGCCAGTCCAGTTCCCAAGTCCCAAGGCAGCCTGAGGCTGGGGGCTGCCTGTGGTGCTCTGGCCCCTAAAGGCCTCCTCTTGGATTCTTGGATTCTTGTCATTCCTCTTGGATTCTTGTCATTGGAAAGAGAAGCTGGAAAAATAAACATCTGGACATCTAAAAAGTGCCTTCTACAAAAAGTAAGCAAGCACACAAAGGGAAAGGGAGGTAGGGGAAGAAGGGGAAGAGACAGGAGGAGGGAGGGAGGGGGTCAGGGAGGAAGAGAGACCGACCCCAGGAGACGAAAGCACATTCATCCAGTCTGCACAAGGGGGGGTGTAGGGAGGGCCATGGCAGAGATGTGGGTGAAGCACATAACAGTTGCAGCAGAAGTCGCAGGCAGACAACCCAGGTAAGGTGCGCTGGTCGGGCAAACGGAGCTAGGATGACAGGGCCCAGGGAAGAATGAGAAAAGACAGAAATCAGATGACCTGCCCAGGCTGGCCCCAGTAGACAGTCTTGGACTACAGCATTGCCTTTGGTCAGAAGTATGGACACATAGCCAGGTGAGGTGGTTCATGCCTGTAATCCCAAAGCTTTGGGCGGCTGAGACAGGAAGATCAATTAAGACCAGGAGTTCAAGATCAGCCTGGACAACATAGCAAGACCCTTTCTCTACAAAAAAAATTTTTTTAATTATCCAGGTGTGGTGGTGTGTGTCTGGAGTCCCAGCTACTCAAGAAGCTGAGGTGGAAGATCACTTTGAGCCCAGGAATCTGAGGTTGCAGTGAGCGATGATGGTGACACTGCACTCCAGCCTGGATGACAGAGCAAAATAAATGAATGTATATCTCAAAATAAATGAATATATAAAAATAAAATCAAAATAAAATGTATAGACTCATGTTTGCCAAGATGCTGCTGAGGCCCAAGTTACCCAGAAGTTTGTGGTAAGCAACTGTTAAGAAAGTTGGGCTGAGATGGGGGCAGGAGAACCTGGCCAAATCATCATCACCATTATTACCAGACACACGTCAGTGTGGTGTTTGCTTCCTGTCTTGCCCCAGTGCCCAGCAAAGTGTCTGCAACAGAGTAGATACTCAGTAGCTTTTGTGAAATTAGTGACAGAAAGAAGAAAGAAGCCAGCCTGAAGGAAACGTGGGGTTGAGTAATGTTTCCGATTAAAACTCCTGGCTGACCTGAAAATCAACAAGTGGAATTAAGAGGAGGTTGTCATTGATTTGCATCTGTCCTGGGCATGTCTCTGACTCCCTGAGGTGGGGAGCGGGGTGAGATAGAATAACCACATCTTACCTGGCAAAGCAAACGGATGCATTAAGTCCACCAAAAAGCCCCAGCATCCCTCTCGCACTCACAGCTTCTCATGCAGAGAAAGCCCCAGGAGCAAGGCACACACTCTGAATTGCTTCCCAGATCTCAAAAGAGAAGGGCACCCTTGGACTTCAGGACGCAAGGTCAGGCTGGGGACATCTTTAGTCCTTTATAAATTAAGGATTATCTGAGAATGTGTTTGGATTTATAGGATTCAAGATGAAACACTACAGAGAGGCAGGAATGGCCCGCAAGTGAAGGAGTTCCCATTTCACTACCTCCCCCGAGCCTACTGCTAGCACACATGGGACACATTGGGGAGGATTAGACAACGGCGTGCCTCTGGGAAGATGTGGCCCTGCAGGTACAGGACTTGAATTCCGAGGTCATTCATCTGCTCAGCACACACTCCACTCCACTCTCTGTGACAGCCTGGGGGTTTGGAGTATTGAGGGGCAGAGCTAGGAACGAGAACCACAGGTCTCTGATCTCCTCCCAGTTCATCACTTATGGGCTGTGTGACCTGGGAATCACTGAACGTTGCTAGTCCTTTTACCACGAACTCCCACGAAGTTCCTACTATGTGCCAGATGAAGACCCAGGCATCCAGCATTTGAAAGGTGCAACAGGGACCCCATCCCTACCTGCAGTGTCTGGAATATCACCTTCCCTGCCCCCTGCAAAAGGGACAGAGACAGTGTATGAAAGGGCTCTGCAATAAATCAGAGCTGCATTTTCTCCTAATACTCTAGGCGACCTCTGAGGACTGCTAGAGCTCAAAGCCTCAATGAAGTTTAGATACCACTTTGTGGAGAAATCACTTGGGGTGGGCTGGGCGGGGTAGCACATGGGAACTCAGAGACCAGGCTCTCCAAAGGAAGGATCATCAGAAATTAAATGTGGGTTTTTACTGTATTTTTCCTTTTTTTTTTAAAGGAAGACACTGGTATAACCAGAAATGTCCCCAAATTCTTGTGTGGCTTCCTGGAAGGTCTCAGGAAATGGTATCTGTAAAATTTCAGGGGACACAACTTGGACATTTTGGAATTGGGCCTTTCTCCTCAAACCTTTGCTGGTTCATTTCATTGCAGAGAGAAAATTTCTAGCCTTCCATTTATGCCTGGCAGAAGTAAAAAAAAAAAAAAAAGGAAATCAGAGTAGTGGTAAGGATTTAATATTCATTTTTTAAAAACCATCAAATTATCCTAATGCAACAGAGCTGCTTATCCTACTAACTCCGGCAATTCACTAGGAGATGCCATTCTCAGTAACTCAGTCACTTAATTCCATAAGGCATGGTTGTCTTTCCTTCTTTTTTTTCCTTTTTTTTTTGTAGAGACAAGGTCTCACTATGTTGCCTAGGCTGGTCTCGAACTCCTGGGCTCAAGCAATCCTTCCACTTGGCCTCCCAAAGTGCTGGGATTATAGGCATGAACCACTGTGCTTGACTCTTTCCTTCCTTTTGTTTTTTTTCCCTTAAACTAGCTCTTCCCTGTGTGCCCACGGCCTTTCTGCCATCTTCTCTTGTCAGTTCCTCTCCCATCACCCCAATTTCTTCCCTGTCTCTGCTTCCCCCAAAACATAAGCTAATAACTGAAATCAGAGTTTTAAATGGGACTCAGACTAAGAAAACAAAACTTGTTATTTCTTTATCCGAGAAAGAACCAACACGGAGCACCTCATTTTAGTAGCAAAGATTATAGGGAATGTACAATATTCTGAATAAATGAAACTCTACCTCCCATTTTGAAACCACTCTTGTGAAACCAGCCTCACTCCTGACTCCCCTCATGCCTTATGAATCCTGTCTCTGGCAAAAATAATTTGGGTTTTATTATTCTGGCATCTGGTGGGAGTCTGTGACAATTTTACTGTAGCTGCACTTCTTCTTTTTTAATACCAGTGTGTTTTAATAATACAGTGTACCTTTTGGTATTGTTGAAATGTTACATTATTCAACGTATCCAACGAGAAAGGGATGGGCCTTATGTAATTTATGTGTCCTCCGCGCTGTGTTTGAAGCTTGCAAACTGGAGGGCTGTAATTTGGGAAGCAATTTTCCCCAAGGTCGGGGGAACAGTTTCTGGAGAAGAGGATGGAGGTTGGCTGACCCTGGCTCCGGCTGAAAGCCCAGAACCCATGGCCATGAGGCTGGGCCCTGTGATGGGGGAACTCCGGGTTCCAAACCAGAAATGTTCCCCTCAATACATTAACAACAAAAAAACTCAGCCTGGCTATGGTTGACTTACTAGGTAGTTTGGGTTTCGAGCAACTCTCAATTAAAGGGAGTCACCAAGGGCACAGTCCAACGTGTTTAAAGGCTGACCCAGCCATTTTCCCTGCCTCCTCTCACAAAAGCAGCCCAGGTTCCTACATCTGGACTCAGTGACCCAAGACCCTGCAATGGTGAGCCAGGCCTGTTGCACACACTTGGGACACTCCAGACCATCCAGTTCCCACATTCTGCCCTTCTAGAAAGCACTATTCCTGTGCTGAGCACCCATGGGCCCCTCCCATGCTAGATGCTGGGGACACGATGGGAACCCCACATGGAACCTGTCCCCGAGGGGCTTGCAAGAGACAGAGAGAGACAACAGATAACCCAACCTCCCAGGAGAGGTGGGGTGAGGGTTTGGTAAGGTGACAAGCTCTATAAGGCCAGGGCCTTGTCTCACTCAATGCCATACTTAAAGCATCTATTATGGTGCCTGACATACAACAGGTGCTAAATAAATATGTCTGACAGTGCATGAATGAATGAAGCGCCAACAGAGAGAGACAGGGAAAGGGTATGAAGGGAACCTAAGTAGAGACACCACCCTCAGGGTGGGAGGGTTGTCTGGCTTCCCAGGGCAGGTGACTGACCCTGGAGTGAATCAAAGAAGAGGCGAGAAGGGAGGGGAGGGGAGGGAAGGGGAGGAGAGGAGACAGCAGGTGCAGAGCTTAGACAGAGCGACGTCCTCTAGGAACGCAAATCATGCAGGAGGTTGGGGGCTGGATGCACCAGAGCCTGGCCATGTAAGTCAGAAACCAGATCACGAAGCACCTTGAACCCTGAACCAAGGATGTTAAAAAGCCATTTGAAGAATGTTAAGCAGGAAACAACGCAGATGTGGGTCTTAGGAAGCATGCTCTGGTGCCAATGAGGACAAGGTAGATGGCAAAAACTGAGGCAGGAATCTCAGTGGAGAGGCTGCCACAAGTGATCACATGAACTTCAGGCTCACATTAAGGGCAGGTGGAGATGAGTGACTATGACCAACAGGACCCGGTGACCTGTCCCACGTGGGAGATGAGGAAAACACAAGCCACTCCCCCCCGCCAGGTTTTTGCTTGTCCAGCGATGCGGCTGGAGTGCCAGTTTTGGATGAGGATGGGGGAGGGAGAGTAGATGGGACAGCATGAAGTCAGGGAAGGGGATAGTGCAGGGACTTCAGCTCCGGTGATTATGTGGTTTCTTAGATAGTCGCATGTGGTTGTCCAGTATGTTATTCCATACTTTTGCTAGGTTAAAAGTGTCATAATATGATATTTCAAGGCTGGCGAGGCTGAGTTCAGATTGGACATGTCGAGTTTTAGGAGCCCTTGGAATGTCCCAGAGGGTGGTGGGTCAGTGGTTGGGTGCTTGGATCTAAGGCTGAGGAAAGAGTTTTGTCTGCTTTGGGGACTGTGGCAGCCAGCCTCCAAGACGGCCCATGTGATCCTTAGCTCCTGTCCCCTTGTGCTGTCCCCTCCCATGTCAAACCGAGATTGGTCTGTGTGACCAATAGAACACTGCAGAAGCAAAGGTTCACCAAGACCAAGATCAGGTCATAAAACATGACTACCATCTTTCTGTCACTTTGGACGAAGCCAGCCACACTGAGCAGTCCTGGGGACACTCAAGCAGTCCTATGGAGAGGCCACACTGAGGCCTCCCACCAACAATCATGAGAATGAGCCAGCTTTGAAGTAGACTCTCCGGCTCCAGTCAAGCCTTCAGATCACAGCAGACCAAGGCGACATACTGACAGCAACCTTGTAAGGGACTCTGAGCCAAAAACATCCAGCTAAGCATCTCCCAGGTTCCTGAACCCCAGAAACTATGAGATAATAAGTAATTGATGTTTGACACCATTACGTTTTGGGGTAACCTGTTACACAGGAATTACAAAAAATATAAATGGTGGGTGAAACCACAGGCATGGATAAGAACACCAAGTGAGAAGCCAGGATGAGCACAGATTACGGAGATGATGAGGGATTACACTTGGGACACACCAGGAGACAGTGGGTAGGAAGGAAAGGCCTGTGAGGAGCAATAAGGAGGAGCCCCCAAAAGAAGAACTGTAAGACTGAGAAACACCACAAAAGTATGAGAGTTTCCAGGAGGGCATCAGATACTGCAAAGCGGTTCAGCAGGACCCTGACTTCCAAGGGACTAGGTTCTCCTTCACTTAAGCCCAGTCCAGACCTATTTTCTTGCCACCTCCTTGCTTTGTTGTTGGCTCCACTAATCTCTCAGACTCCAGGGGAAAACACACCTTTGGTGAGAGGCCTTCCCTGATCACTCAAGCTAACAGAGACCCTCAGTCAAGTCATTCTCTGTCATGGCTTCCTGGTGCTTCTTGCAAATTATAATTATATTTTACTTTGTTCCTTTATTCAACCATAGTCTGTAAAATCTATGGAAATATCGGTCTTGTTCACCACTGTAAACCCCACACCTGACACATCCTAGGTTCTCAGTATTTGTTGGATAAATGAATGAATGGAAAGACAAAAATCCTGACTTTCACTTGGTGGCCCAGGTTAACAGGTGAGCAAACCATTTCCCTCTACCCTTCTCTCTCCCGAACCCTGAGCAGTAGGGTTCCTTGGTTGCAGAAGAAAACACAGCTGGGCTAGGAGAAGATGGGGAAGAAGAGGAGACTCTGAAAGTGACCCAGACAGGCTCTTCTGTCATTCTAAAAAGGGAAGCTGGGCGCGATGGTGGTGCTTGTAGTCCCAGCTATTCAGGAAACTGAGGTGGATGGCTTGAGCCCAGGAGTTTGAGGCCAGCCTGGGCAACATAGCGAGATCCCATCTCTAAAATAAACAAATAAAAATGAAAAAGAAAAGAGTCTGTAGGAAACCCAAGTGGCCACCATATTTCCTACGTAAATAGCCTGTGCTGCACTGGACTAGGTGGTGGGGACCTGTCCCCTCAGCAAGTCAGAGCCTTGGTGGAGAAGCTATCAGCCACACGGGGGTAGGAGAACATGCAGTTTAAGGGGTGAGGCCTGAAGTCTGACTGTCCTCTTCACCTTGCCTCCAGGACCTGTGAGGCCCTGGGCAAGTTACATGGTCTCTCCAAACTTCAGCAGCCCTGCCATAAGCAGTACTACTTCCACTGCACAGATTGTGAGAGTGCCACCTTTGTTCCTCATCGGCAAAGCACTTGGGCCTGGATTGGACCACAGGCCCACAATGCCATGATTTCAACAGGTAATTACAATACACTACAGAGAAGATACACAGAACACTTGGAATGCAGGAGGGTGAGAATGGGTGGGAGCACAACTGACTTTTGGAAGGGGGTAATGGTGGGGACTTGAAGGACAGGAGTGGAGTTAGAGGAAGCTCAGGCACATGAACCCACCCTTGCCAAGCCAAGGAGGTCTGAGTGGCTGCCTAGCTGGAGGCATGCATGGTGGTGCGACCTAGCCCTGAAGTAAGGTCCACTGAGGACTTAGCCCAGTCCTGCCTGCAGGGGAGCCATTTGTGGCCAGCGGTTATAGTCACAAAGACCAGCCTACAGCGCCTGGGGCAGGGTCTGAGAAAGTTCCACCCTACAGCACATGTGGGGACCCACACAGGGGCTGGGCAGAGCTGGAGGTCAAGGATTTTCATCAGAATGAAGATGGGAGGGCCCAGAGGGAGAACAGCCTGGCAGTGGCTGTCTGGGATGTGGAGGTGGCATGTTCCCCATGGTTTATCCTTACTCTTGCCTCCCTAGGTACTGTGCCCAGTCAAGGGTTGAAGCCCACTCCTCACACCCTGCCTCGTCTTCCCTGCCCTCCTTGGGATCCCTACAGGCAAGTTGTGCCAGGAGCATGTAGAATGGGAGAAGAAGAGGGGAATTTTCTAGTTAGTTTTCCCTGGCTTTGAAGTGAGGCCTTGGAGAAGCCTCCCTGGAGGGCAAAACTCAGAGGCAGCCAGCACAAGCCAGGAACACCAGCAGAAAAGTGAATGTTGGGGGCGGAACATAAGAGGGGCTTCAGGGAGACAAGGGAGGGGTACTGGCTGTGGGGTGGGAGATGAGGGGCATCAGGTGGTGGGGAAGGGGAAGTAGGGTGAGGAGATGTGGGAGGGGATGGGGAGCCTAGGATAGGAGTGCAGGAAGGTGCAGGAGAGGCACAGAGGGTAGGTAGATGGGAGACAGGGTACTAGGGGCAGGGATGGGTGCCAGAAGATGGGAATGGAGCACATGGAATGGAACAGGAACAGGGTACAGAAAGGTGGTGGAGGGGTAGAAAAGTGCAGATCCAGGGAGGTGGGGGAGAGGTTACAGGGGCATGGGATGGGGCACAGGGGCAGGGGACATGGGGCAGAAGGTGGATGGAGGTGCAGGGGATGGAGATGGGAGGTGCTGAGAGGGTGGGGGTCCCCTGGAGCAGGGACCCTGCATTCCTCCAGCCAGGTGCTGCCTGGACCCTGCAGATAGCACAGCATATGGGAAACCATTCCCACTTATCTCGTGGGGCTCTATCTTCGTGGAAACGCATCACTTGGTAATAGGATTTTGATGTTGAACAGCTTCGTTTTCTCTGAGACTGGCTTTACGTCACAAATGGAGGGACCCAAGACCTTAATAGGATTCTGAACTTTTGGGAAGTGAAGAGAAATAGAGCTGGAGAGTTAAAATCCAGGAGTCCACCCCAGCCCCAGCACACAGCAGTGCCTGGTGGTCCAGGATGGCCTTCCCAAGGGCATCAGCCCCACGGCTGGTGACAGGAGGGCATCATGGAGTTCAAGATGGGTGGGGAGTTTTTGCTTCTGGGTCATAAAAGTCAATGGGCCTGAGTAAAGCCTCAGTCCTTGGCTTTGTGTTATAGCATCAAGAATGACCATCTCTCCTCAGGCCCCCTTTGGGCCTGGGTCCCTCCAGCTGCCCTGAGACCTCCATCTCTGTCCATAGCCTGACTACATCTCTTGGAAGATTTTTTAAAATTCTCCTCTTAGGGTTGCACCTCCCTCTCTGGGCACAGTGCACATTTCCAGCCTGGGCACTGGGGAGATAGCTCAAAACAGTAACACGCTTAAAAAAAAATTCTTGCTGGCGACTGGAACAATATCTGCTTTGCACAAACATTCCAAGAGAATTCCCTGGATGGCCCTGCTCAGGGAGAATTCTAGCCACCAGGAGAAAACTGCCTAGGTCCCATTGTGGGCACAGGTTCTCAGATGTGCCCCAGCTACCTTGAGGACAGGAGGCAAATGGGGACAGACTGCAGAGAGAGGGATTTGAGGCCAAAACAGCATACAGAAGGATTTCTTGGCAAGACATGTCAATCAACCCCGTCCAAAGGAAGAGACTTACATGGCCCTTTTATTGGCAGCCTGGGGCACAGTGTTGCCTACCTCTGAGCTGCTCGTGCATCATTGCAGGTGTTCCCAAGATTGTCACATGAACTCCAAATATCTGACTGCCTCCCATGAGTCTGGGAGCTCTTGAGAACCCAAGAGTTTGCAGTGGCGTCTACTATGGAGAAGGGTATGGAAATCTTCCTGGGTGACTTGGGTATTCCCTGTGTGGACCCAATGACCTTTCATGGTCCCTCCTACCTGAGGATCCCTACCTGGTAGGCTGCCCCTGTGTTGTCTCCTCTCAGCCAGCCCGGCAGCCCAGAGGAACTGGGTTCTCACGGGCCTGTATCTATTGAAACCATTGTAAGATTCATGCTAAGGTGGAAGCTGATATCCAGGGTCTATCTGCCAGCATTGCATCACCCCACCCAGGTGCTTCTGCCCCTCTGATTCAGAGAACTTTCTGGGGAATTGGGAATGATGGGAATGTTCTAATCTCAAATTCTGTGATAATGATAGTGGTGTAGATATTTATCAAAATTCACTGGATTGTACTAAGACCTGTCCATTTCATAGTATGTATATTACCCCAAAACGTTTTAATTTTAAAAGGTTACCTCCTGCACTGAAAACAGATCTTGAGTCAAAGTCACTCTCTCAAACCCCTAAGGCTACCAAAAGCCTGCAGAGCCTTTTGACTGGCCAAAGTCAGCGACCGGACCCCAATCAATATATCTGGGAAAAAGCAATAACTGGTGTAATGATCCCACAGGTGTCCTACAGTCGAGACTGGAAGATCCACCATGCAGGTTTCCACCCGCAGCGGCAAGAGAGCCACAAGCCATCGGTGTCCTCCCAAAGCCAGGATCTTAGCTCACTATCTGTCTCATAGTGAGGAGAGACTAAGAGTAAACAAGAGGCTCTAGAACAATGTCCTCACCCCCGACCCTCACGCTGGCTGCCTGCATGCACACAGCAAGAACTGGGGTCCATACCTGAGCTCCTCTGGTTAATACCACAACAACAGTTGCCCAGGTACCAATGGACGCACCATACACAGTGCTGGTGGTGTAAAGTGGATGTCTCCAATGGTGTGCTAGTTAGAACAGCATGGGCAGGCACAGCCTCAACTGCTCTCCTCCCCATAGAGTCAACGGCCACCCCTGCAGGCTCCAAGCCAACACTGGGAATGTGCCAGAGACCTCCTCAAGTCAAGAGAAGCTGCTGTAAGACTCCAGGAACCTTCTCTCTTCCTCTGGCAGTGACAAGACCCTGGTCTTGGACTGGACTCTCTAGAAGCAGCAGATGCTAGGCAGATAGGCAAGAAGTTTCAGAAAGATTACGTTGGAATAGCTGTGGATACTGAGGAGCAGATGAAAGTAGACAGGAGCCCTGTCCTCTCAATAAATCCTGCTTTTTCACTAAAAAAATAAAAAGAAATTAGACAGGAGAGGAGCAGAATGGGGACTTGCCTCCTTGGCAAGAGGCTTTTCTGTCCACCCATGGCCCTGTGTGCTGGGAAAGGTCTAGCAGAGACTGAAGCCTGGCAAAGATGAGGCCTCACTACAGGAGCCCAGGTCAACTCAGAGCCTGCTTTGGCCTTCATTCTGCTCTCCCGGAGGGATCCTGCCCATAATGTATGCCGTCATAGGAAATCTTTTCCTTCTGAGCATTCTTAAAGTTCAACTAATGAGTTTTGGTTGATGTAGTGCTGCATGAAGGGAGGAAGATCTCCCCAGGAGCAACATGGCTCAGTAAAGCTGAAGCCCATGGCAGAAAGAGGCTAGGGCTACTAGAGACATCAGTTCCAACCATCTACCCACTCCTCCATCCACTCACTTATTCACTCATTTATCCATCCTTACATCTATCCATCTATCTACCTACCCACCTATCCACCCATCCATCCACTCATCCATCCATCCATCCACAAAGTAACCCCAAGGAGGGGAGGAGAAGGCCCAGAACAGCCTTTGTGATACAAAGACTGAAAGGCGAGTCTTTTATGAGTCTGTGCTTGGGAGTCTGATAAACCTGGATCAAAATTCTAGCTCTCCTGTCACTATCTATGGGCAAATAACTTAACCTTGACTAGCCTATAAAATGGAGCAATACTAACCCTCTCCTTTCACTATAAGAAACAAAAGATCAAATATACATAATGCTTTGTTTAGTGACATGTCCATAGTGAGCACTCAATACACAATAGTGGAAATCATCTCCATCCACATCAACATCAGAATTGTCATCAGAATCAGCCCACCCTCTGCACCAGCATGTGAGTACACATTCGCAGGACTTTATTCTTCCCTTTGGCTTTGTCATGAGATTTTGTGGTTCTTCCCACTTTCTCTCTCCTCTGTGGATCTGGGTTCACCATGTGACTTGTTTAGAATGAGGTGGAAGAGATGAGCCATTTCCAAGCCTAGGTCAGAAGATGACTTGTATGTTTCCACTTATTCTGGCATTGCCCTGGTTGGTTTCCTGGTCCTAGGATAGTGATGAAAGATGCATGTAGTACAGCTGCCCCAGCTATCTCAAGCAAGGAACAAAACTCCCAGGTTGACCCACAGAACCATAAGGGAGGGAGTCCAGCCATGATCAGCCAATCCCCAATGGACTCAGATTTGTTAGTAACAAAATAACTGTTGTTTTAAGCAAATGGTTTTGGTAGTTTCTCCTGCAGTAACAGATAACTGATACACACCTTTCCTCCTTCAATTTCCCTGTCCCCTTCTCCTTTCCCCATATCAAAACACCGATTGTGTGACTTCTAGTTCTGTCTTCCCTACAAAGCCCCAAAAAGAAAGACTTCTTCACAAAAATCACGGGAAGCCTCAACTTCCCTGCCCGCAGCCCCTGCCTGCTCACTAGAAACAGGAAGTGACATCACACCCCAGGAAGAGGAATGACGTTGCAGGAAGATGGGCAAGACCCAGAGATGCAGATGCCAATGCCAGGCATTTGTTTGCACATAGGCCTCCCTATCACTTATTTACTTTTAATTCAAGGTAGCCCAATTTTCAAAGCCTCCTGGGAGTGGACTTTCAGATGGTGAGGAAATATGAGAATTTGCCATGGAAATTGCTGTGGAGAGGAGATTAGAGCTTCCACGGTGGGTGCTGCAGCTCTCTCTGCAAGCGCATTAGGGATTCCACACAGTGCACGTGCCGTAAATCACTTCCCATTCAGGCCTGCTGCTGAGGGGCTCAAAGGTCGATTTTCCATGGTTATGACAACAAAAACTAAAATTGGGTCAAACCTGAAAGGTATTATCTTCCTCCAAGCTGCTAAATGCACAAGAGTAATGAGGTTGGTTAAGCAATATACCCCGGCCCACACGAGCCGCCAGGAAGACAGATGAACCGGTTAGGTGGGTGGGCTCCAACACCCTGCCAGACCTCCACTTGTCATGAAACGTCCCAGGCTCTTCATCTCACCGGGGCCAGAAGACTCTGGCCACAGAGACTGGGCATCTGAGACCCTTGGGCCCTTTTCCTGCTTGTAGAACTCTCACAGCTACCAGGGAACAGAGATGTACAGTGGTTCCAAGAAACCAGTCATTGGAGAAAGGCTACTCTTGTTTGGGACCCAACCCCTGTGTCTTTCCCCTTGCCATCATCAATGGCCAGCAAGAACTGAGAGACTACAGATTCACTCCAGCTCAGCCCCTTCTCTCTAAGGAATCCTAAATTCTCACTGTCGCAGACACAATGCCAATACCTCAAATTTGCATAACATGCCCGTCTCCTTATAAATTATTGATTTGTATTCTGTGCACACACGCGCCCTGCCTGGAACCCATCCTTCAAAGCCTCACTGTCAACAGGCTTCCAGTTGGACCTATCATCTCAGGTTATGCAGTATTTATAAACTGACCTGTCCCATCACTTGGAGTTATTCTTAGAAACTGCCCTGCCATCTCTCAAGAGAAAGGGAAGAGGAAAAGCAGGGAGTGGGGGGGATACTTAAAGTCAGAAGATATTCCTCCAGAATTGATTGTATTTTTAAAATCATGCGACAGTCATTTATTAAAATGGTGAGTAGGGCATGTTGGCAAGGCTGTGGATGTCCCGGTGGCACCCGGTGGGGTGAAGTGAGCATATCCTGGGGAAGTGTCTGAGAACTTAGGTCATTGACCCATTCACAGGCAGTGTGGCCACCATGCAGGTCCAAGTGAGCCTTGATGATGAACCTCAGTGTTCTCATCTGCAAAATGGGGTTAATACAACCTAAAAGGGTTGGGGAGAATGAAGTGAGATTAGCTATGTGAAAGGGTTTTTAAAAATCTTAAACTATATTCTGACACACGCTACAGCATGGGTGAACTTTGAATAATTATGCTAAGTAAAATAAGCCAGACACAGAAAGACAAATACTCTGATTATCGAAGAACCTGGAGCGGCCAGATTCAGAGACAGAAGGTAGAACAGAGGTTGTCAGAGGCTAGGAGAGGGGAATGAGGGGTTGTTCAATGGGGATAGAATTTCCATTTGGGAAAATGAAAAAAGTCCTGGAGATGAATGGTGAAGATGGCTTCCCCAAAACGTGAATTTGCCTAATGCCTCTGACTGGCCTGTACACTTAAAAATGAACAAGATGAGCCGGGCTCGGTGGCTTACTCTGTAACCCCACGCTTTGGGAGGCTGAGGTGAGTGGATTGCCTGAGCCTGCAAGTTCGAGACCTGCCTGGGCAACTTGGCGAGACCTCATCTCCACAATAAATCCAAAAATCAGCCAGCATGGTAGCGCGTGCCTGTAATTCCGGCTACTCGGAAGGCTGAGGTGGAAGGATCGCCGGAGCCCAGTGGGTCAAGGCTGCAGTGGCCGGGAGCAGCCACTGCACTCCAGTCTGGGTGACAGAGTGAGACTCCAACTCAAAAAAAAAATGAACAAGGTGGTAAATGTTATATTACATATATTTTACCATGATAAAAATATAATGCTTAACTATTATACAAATGTGCAGTGGTGTTATGATGATTCACCTGTAGGCCAGATAAGACAGTCGTCTTTCAGGAACATTTGATTTCACACCTCCGTCCTTGAACTCAACACCTCCTCGGGCAGAGGAAAGAGCTCAAATCTTGCCTTTGAACTGGAGAAAAATGCAATTCTGTTCCTTGCTGTTGCCTTGTCTTTCCTTCACCACAGCTTCTGCCACAGAAAAACATGAATTTCTGCTCCTGTGCACAGAATTTGAGGGGGGAGGCCAGTCCTCCCCACTCTGTGGCTACATGGTTCCAGGCAAACCTTTGAGAAAGAAGATACCACTGCTACCACCCTGGCAACCTCTTCCAGCATTTCACAGAGATTTGTTTTAAAGTTCTGTCTCAGTTGAATTGGGCCACCATAACAATACCACAGACTGGGGGGGGAGGGCGGTTGGAATTCAAGCAACAGACATTTATTTCACACAGTTCTGGAGGCTGGACATCTGAGATCAACCAGGGAGAAGCATGGTCTGGTTCTGGTAAGGGTTCTCTTTCAAACTTACAGACAGCCACCTTCTTGCTATATCCTGACATGGCAGACACAGGGAGAGAGAGCAAATTCTGGTGTCTCTTCTTCTAAGGGCACTAATCCCACACGAGGGCTCCACCCTCATGATGTCATCTAACCCTAACCACCTCACAAAGGCCTCATCTCCAAATACCATCATATAGCAGGTCAGGGTTTCAACATAGCGGGGGGCACAGTTCAGACAGCAAGTCTCTTCTAATATAAAGCAAGCAAACTAGGCTTCCTTTGCCCAGGAGCTGGCATGGCTGAAAAGCTTCCTTACATGCATATGATTTCACGTTTTCTAGTAGCCACATTTAAAAAACTAACAAGCAAACTAGTTTTATGATATTTTTATTTAACACAGTATATTCACAACATCACCATGTTGACATGTAATCAATATAAAGATTATCAATGGGAGCTTTGATATCCTTTACCCAGCACATAGGCTTTGGGATCCCATGTGCATTTTACACGTTTTGCACATCTCAGCCCAGACTCGCTTCACTTCCAGTTCCACAGCTACAAGTGGCTTGGGGCCCCCATGCTGGACAGGACAGGTGAGGAATCCCTTCATGTCCTGCAACCCCAAGATTGAGGGGGCTCTGGGAGTGTACTGTGTTTGCAGAAATCCAGGAGGAAGAAGGCAAGCTCTCGGAAGAAGAGCATTTGCCTTATGGAACCCAGAAGGGTGCAGAAGTCAAGTGGGGCTCCTGGACCAGGACAGGGACACAAACACTTCTTCCTGACTTAGAATCCAGCATAGCTCTAGAGCTTTAGGCTTCAATCAAGGAAATGAGAAAGGACAAGGGGCGGGGGACACCTGGGCTTCTCACCTTGAGCTCCTGAGCTTCCTTCCCTGCCAGAGCGCTCCTGTGACCCCAGATCTCTCCTGTGACCCCAGATCTCACCTGCATCCACCCTAATCAGGAGCTGCCCACATGTGCAAGTGCTTGGTCACTTACGCTTTTATAGCATTGATATGTCCCCCAATCAAAATGTGGTAGAAAGGGAACCATCCATAACAGAGTAATTAACAGCATATATTTAAATATCATGGCTTCTCCCTTACCAAGACAGAGAATGACCGTGGGAAGATTCCCTCCCATCTAGAGTGGTTCACTTGCTATCAATGCATGTGTTTCTTTATGACACAGGATTCATTTTCTACTGTTGCTGCAACAAATGTCCATAAACAGGGTGGCTCAAGACAATAGAAATGTGTTCTCTCACCGGAGACCAGAAGCCCCAAGTCAGTTTCATGGGGCTGAAATCAAGGCATCGTCACGGCTGTATCCCCTCCAGAGGCTCTAGGGAAGAATCCATTGCCCACCTCTTCTGGCTTCTAGGGGCTCCAGGAATTCCTTGGCTTGTAGCTACATCACTCCACTCTGCTTCCATGGTCACATGGCCTCCTTCTCTTCTGACTGTCAAATCTCCTTCTGCCTCCCCCTTATAAAGATGTTTGTGATTGCATTTAGGTTCTACCTGGATAATCCACTATAATCTTCCCATCACAAGATTCTTTTTTTTTTCAGTTTATTATTTCTTTTTTAAAAAAATTTTTATTTTCAAATTGTGCGGTACAGTTAAGGGTTAGGTTTACAAATATGCATCGTTCAGGCACCCTTGTTGATAAGGGGTGTCTCCCCGCCAGACAGATATTCACTACCATTAGTCCCACCTCCCTTCCCCTCCCTACCCCCACCATAGTTTCCCACCACTGTCAGTCCTTTTCTTATAGTATTATGATAGGTGTTCAAGGTCCACTATATGAGTGAGAACATGCCATCACAAGATTCTTAACCACATCTGCCCCATCTGCCTTTGCCATATAAAATAGCATTCATAGGTTTGACAGATTTGTGCATTAATATCTTTGGGGGGATATTATTCAGTTAACCACAGATATATGCCAAAAACACGCATAGACGGATATATGCACTCAGCAATCAGATTGGATTGGATTGGATTAGAGTAGAGTAGATTGATTCACTCCCTGGTGATAAAACTGGCCATTTGCCACAGGGAACTAGTTCCTGGGGAGGTGTCAGCATTGCCTGGTGAAGACCAACACCCCATAAGGTAAAATATCTAGTAGCCAGGCAGCTTCTCAGAGCATCCCTACAACTCAGACATTTGAAACCCAGAGCAGGCAGAGAGGCTCATGGAAAGATGTTACCCCAAAGTTGTCAAGGGGGGTGGCAGGAGAGTTAGACCATATTTATCAGCTGTCAGCACCACCACCACCCTCACCACCACCACCACCCCCACCACCACCACCATCATCATCATCATTTCAGAAGAGGGTCTACAGATTACACTCTAGGTCCACCATCCACCCTTGCCTTTAACACTTCAGGGCACACCAGCGCAGTCCCAATTGTCAGCACTTGCCTGGGGACTCTCTCTATCTGCCAAGGCCTGAAGACCAAAAGAACTCCTAAAGCAGTCTCAGCTGACGAATGACAGGGGCTGGTGTATACACACCCGACCTTCCTCTCCCCTCAGCTGGGGAACACTGAGCTGCTCTACGCTTGACCTCAGAGGCCCCAGCAGGCTCCATCTTTGGTTGCTTACTCAGTCCCTGGGCTACCTTCCTTCCCACTCCTGTCCCACCACCCTACTCCCCTTCCTCTGTCTCCTTCACCTTCCAAATGCTTGCCCTTGAATACTTATCTCAGGGTCTGCTTCTGAGAGAATCCAGACTGAGACACGGGCACTTTTGGAGCACAGGGAGGTGCCCGCTGGCTCAGAACTGGGGCAGAAGCAGAGGTGAGTGGGCCTGGAAGCACCTCAGATGAAGGTCAAAATGGGAGTGAGAAGTTGGCCAGTGGACAGTACTTCACTGCTCTGACCATCCTTGCACTGCATGCCTCTGAGGGGTCTGCACGTGCATTTTGGTCACAACATTGTTCTATATCACTGTCATCTATCAAGTTCATGGTTCTCTAAATGCTGCTAAATGCTTACCTTTGCATCTCACTGAATCCAGACAACGAAAGTAGGATCTGGCATCACCTTATTTTACAGCTGAGGAAGGGAAGGCTAAGAACATAACTTGCCCAAGGTCGCACCACTCATGTGACATAGGGTGGATTCAAAACTGGATACCTCTCCCATCCCTCACTCCCATACACACCAAACACATAGATGCTTACGGTAAACTTTGTAAAGTTCCCAGGCTATGGATGAAGAATAACCAAGAGAAAAGCAGGTGTTTAGAGAAGAAAAGAAAACTCCAGAAGAGATGAGAAAATAAAAACACCAAGTTCCTGTAGACCCTGACTGGCAAAGAGACTGGACCATGGAAGTGTCCTCACCAAGACTCCTCCAACAGGTCAGGAAAAGGAAGGAGAAGTACCGGGCAGGAGGATCTGAGGGAGATGGGGAGGGACTCAAAGGGGCCAGTTTCCCACTTGGTTGGACATTCCTTAAGAAGTGGAGAAGACACGAGGACTCTCAGCCTGTCCTTGGCTCCCACGATCACTAAATCATGAATCAGGAACATTCAAGGAGATGCTGAGCGACCATCTGTCTGTCCTAGGGTGCTGGCAGGAGGCTGGGCTGGGTGACCTCTACACTCCTAGCCTTTCAAGTGTTGCCAGACATCCCAAGAAGGAGCACCCTGGCGGCCCCCACTCTCCTGCAGCACTGCCCCAGCCCCATAGACCAAAGAGCTGGATCCTAGATAGCAGGGAAGAGCAGAGGGGGCGCTGTCCCTTTTCTCTGTCCTATTTGCCAAAGTTGAAGGCTGGGGCCAAGTTGGGGGTGCTCAGTAAGTCTAAATGGGAGACAGGGCAAAAGCGTGGAGGAGAAATGCATCAGGATGGAGGGCCGAGGGGCTCAACAGCTGCTCCCCATAGAACATGGGCTCTTGATGCTGCCTGGCTGGGGAGCTGGAACCTTCCTCCAATGCCTCCCAGGATCTAGAGAATCGAAAGTTCTAGAGACCAAAGACCCTGTCATGCCAGGAAGCCTGCATAGGTATAACCTATGATTAGTGCTCTGGGCTGTCCTGGCTGGCAAGTTGCTGCCTGAGAAATTAAAAAGCTACCCCAGGAGGTAGCCAGAGCCCCTCAAAGGAAACCAGGGTCACTGGGGGCAGGAGGCAGAAAAGCCCAGCCAGGGCACTTTGCTGTGGTGAGAGGCCTGCAGGAGGCAGGAAACGCGGCCCCATTATCCACCCTACCCCCATCCCAATGCAGACCAGGAGTCATCAGCGACTGGGAGTGGCCTGCGGCCTCCAGCTGGGTGCTCTGTCCTGTTTGCTTCTCCTCAGACACCATGGCTTCTGGGCCTCAGTTCTCATTTTAGACCATTCTCTCAAGGAAGAACACGGGCGAGGACACTGGCTCTGGCTCCTTCTAGCCTGCTGTCATCAGTAGCTCAGGGGGTCTTAAATGGAGCAGTGGCAGCCACTCCCTGCAGTCCCCCAGCCCTTCTCAGCTGCACAAGCCTGAGTAAGATCCAAGATTCATACTTCTGAGGCTGGTAGGCCTTGATGTTTGGCCAGTCCCGGGAGCTGCCATGATTGGGTTCCTGCCTGGCAGCCCAGATCCAGCACACCGGGCTCTGAGGATGGTGGAAAGATTGGTGTCAGCGTCATTCTCAGCCCCAGGGTAGGGAAGGGGGAGAGTCTTACTGTAACCCCTCACTGTCCAGTCCATATTGGTGGTCAAACAGATTCAGAACAAACAGAAACCTCCGTGAGGGGTGAGCAGCACCCCAGGAGATGTTCATGGAATTTCCTTATTGATAATGGGACCCTTCTAGAAGGTTTCAGAGACTTCTCTAGTGACCACCCCACACAGAAAAAAAAAAGAGAGAGAATATCCTTTTTTCTTTACAGATGAGAAATCAGAGGCATGGCATCAACACAGCCACACAGAGGAGCCCAGGAAAACCCATCCCAGAGAAGCAGACCCTTGCTGGGCCCAGGAATCCCATCACTGTAACAGAGCCCAGGAGAGAGCCTCAGACTCCAGAGATGACCATCAGAACCTTCCCCAGAAGGTTTTCCTCTAGTGATTCCCACCTCAGTAACCCCCAGATAGCTGTTACCTGGGAGATGAGTAAGCATCAGGTCCTTGGGTTTAGGAGCCTTGCAGGAAGCTCTATGGGATAAATTTGTAAACTGCCTGGTGACATGAAAAATGCCAGAAAAGTCTAGAGGCCATGGTGAAGCTGGAGCGAGGCAGAAAGGAAACCCATGCATGAAAATGACAGCAGTCTTTGAGCTCATTTCCATGGCCCAGTGGTGGTGGGGATGGGGCAGGAAAATCCACCAGGCAGGGGTGCAAGGGAGGGCAGGTGCCATGGAGGAGCAGTGCTGCTCCTCCCCCGAGAAGAGGATTCCTCCAGTACCAGGGCCTTGGGGCCATGGTGAATATTGTGTATGACAAATTTATCTACCTGTGCAGCACTGTACAAGCCCCTCGTGGAGGGGCTGCAGTTGGTCCACCCATCCCTGGCCATCTAAAAGAGCGTTTAGTGAAAGGGGCCCAGAGCCTGACTCTGGCAGAAAGGATGCTTGGTGGTGATTACCTCACCGGGGATATAAGGACGGCAGACACCATGGTGGTGCTACCCCTAGCCATGCCGCTCACTGGAGGTGTGCCAACATCAGGACAGCCTGAGCCACCCAGCTCACCTGACCTCCTCTCCCGCCTTTTCTGTGCCTGTGCCTTGGCCAGGGAGGGGCTCTCTGGGTCCACGGCCCCATGCCCGCTCCCTCCCTCGTTGTTATTCTCCTCAGCGCCTTGCTCCTCGCGTTCCCGCAGGCCTCTGCAGCACCGTGCTTGCTCTGCCGAAGCTGACTGGGTTTTTAATGACTCGTCGGGGGTTGAGGCAGGCGCCCCTGCCCCAGCCCTGCCTGGCCCGTTCCTCACTAGCCAGCAGCCACTGCCTGGCAAGAGGAGCTTGTGCATGCCCCCTCACTAGGCAATCCGGGGAGCCCATCTCGCACACCCTGAACACCCTACACACCATGCACACCTGCTGCTGCTGTTGGCACAGCTGCACACCCCCACAACAGAGCCCCGAGGTGGGCAGAAGCAGACATCCATCAGATGTCCCCACCCTACATCTCTTGGCTTCTAAAAGCACAAGCAGTTAAGGACTTCCCCTCGAGTCACAGGTTTTAAAACTTCCCCAGCAGCCTCAAATCACAACCCCTAGTCCACATCAGTGCTCTTCTCTTTGCCTGCAGCTTGGAAACACCTGGAGAGTTTTGAAATCCACCAATGTCCAGGACCTCCCCAGGCCAACTGAGTCAAAATCCAGGGCAGAACAGGCACTGGTATTTTTAAGAGCATCCCAACTGGTTCTCGGGTGGGGTCTAAATGGCCTAGTCCTAGGGCCCTGGCACTGGGATCTGGGTCAACCACCATACCCCTGAAGCTGCAGGGCAAGAGGTTCCACAGAGCCAGGACACAGTGAGGTGGTAGCCAGTGTCAACAGAGTGGCGTAAGGGGGAACAGACCTTGAGCCTTGCATTCCAGCATGGGCGGCCCTCACCAGTACACACACAACCTGTAGAGACAAATTGATGGGAGGAGAAGGGCCCATGATTCCCCTCAGACTCCCTCTAGCCCCAGAGTACACAACTCAGAAATCCAAAGGGCCACGCTCACATTCCAAGGATGTTCCTGTCTATTGTGAACCTGGATCCCTGTTCCAGACCCCTCCTTCCTTTATACTAACAGGTCCTTGAGGCAAGGTCGGCACCTGTGAGAGCTGTGAGGCCTCAGGGACCCGCCCCTTCCTTTCCCTCTCTCATCTGTAGGACATCACGCTCCAGGCCCTATGTGACTGCTCAGGCCAGAGCCCAGGGTCAAGGTCAAGTCCGGGCGCTCCAGGCAGTGTGTGGAGGATTCTCCTTGGAAGCCCGGAACCGGGTCCCAACCTTGTGCTTCCACTAATTCAGGAACTCAGAGGTGCTACTCCACCCCTCCCTGAGACTTAGTTTCCCCAACTGTCAGAAGTAGGCACTACACTAAGTAATCAGCAAAGTCCTTTCCAACCCTACTATTTGGCACAAAATCCTGGTAAAGTAAGCATCACTAGATATCTTCTAATAAGCATATATTACTTTTATATCAGAGAAAAGGAAATTTTACAGCAGAAAAAGCTGTGGAAGGGGTATCCATGGAATTACCTTTGGGCCCCAAGTGGTGACGTAAATGGCCTCACACAGCTCTGCCAACATCTCAGACCCCTGCCAGAAGTGGACCCTGAAGGTCAGCGGCCAAGTCTCCCTCAGTGGACAGGTGGCGGGATTGCCTCGTGTGAACAGAGGTGCACAGAAAAGCTGCCATCTCCTCCTCTGGGTAGCATGACTGTGGTATACTAGAGGCAACAAGTTCCATCCTCCCCACTAGCCCCTGGGGTGCTCGGCTCCCTGTACCTGGTAACCCCATCCTGCCAAGCCTGTACCCTCATGCTCTGCTCCTAGCCCCTCACGTCCCTACCACTTGGTCTGACAAGCACGCAGGAGACGAAGAGAGGCCGAGGTAAGCGGCCCCAGTGCTGGCAGCCAGCCACCCCACCCTCAGACAGCGTGCTCATTTCTATGCACCGTCAGCTGCGCCAAATCCCATAACCTTGGCATTCGGGGCCACAGGGAGAGGGGCGCCGTGCGTGCGCAGTCCCTCCATCCGAGGCATCAATTAACATTCCCCGTGTAAAGTTGGGGCTGTAATTACAGCAAGTGATTAACAGGCCTGAGGTAGCCTGTCTCAGAGGGAGCAGATTAACAGCGGAGCCTGGGAATGCCTGCGCTCACCTCGGAACCACCGGTGCATCTTAAACAGGGCCCCGCGCCCCCATGAGTGGGTGATTAATGGAAGGGATGAGGATGGAGGACGTTTCCCTGGCACCCAACACCGAACTTTTTCCTCTGAGTACTTCCTTTACTGGCCAGGCACAGGAGAGGGCAGCCAGGACATCAGGAAAGCACCTGGGAGCCCCAGGGGAATTTCCCTCACGGCCCTTGCTCCATCACTCCCAGGCCAACGTGGACCCCGGGGAGCAGCTTCCTAAGGAGAAGGAGAGACAGCAAAGCCCTCAGGGTCGAATGCATCCCAGGAGCCAAAAAGTTCAGCCCTCGTCCAAATGGTGTAAAATTCGAGCCAGTCCCCTAACCTCCTCCAGCCACAGGCAACACTCAGGGCTGCACTAACAGGCAAAGGCTCCAGCCAAGACTGTCACCATCCAAGCAGGGGTGCCAAGGTCAAGCAGAACACCTGCTCAGCTGGCAGAGGGCACAAGGAGCCTCCAGCAGGGCTGAGTCCTCCCAAGGATGACAGAAGAAAGGAGAAGGGGCTCTCCAGAACCAGTGGGGTGAGAGTTTACAGGTCCATGACATTTGGATGTCCACTTAGATGAAACAGCGTGTGTGTGTGTGTGTGTGTGTGTGTGTGTGTGTGTGTGTGTGTGTGGTGGGGTGACATGCAGTATGAGATGTCACTTATGCATTCAGTTTTGAATTACTCCTTAAGTGCCTAGTCTAGTATGCCAGGGGCTGGGGACACAAAGAGTAGAAACAATAGTCCTGTCCACAAGGCTCTTGGTCTTGCAAGAGGAAGAGAGTCATGGAAACGGGATAACTGCTTGAAGTTTCTGTGAGTGAGGCCCACAGAGCAAAAGGAACAGAGGAGTCATCAGTTCTGTCCTTGTGGGGTGGGGGCAGGAGCAGGAAGGGTGTAATAGAAGCAATAGCCCCAAGGCAAACTGTGATGTCACCTGAGAATTTATCTGTCAGATGACATGTGCCAGGTGCATGTCACCACTGGACACAACACCATGGCTGCCTTGGCCAGGTGGCACATACCTGGATGCCTGTCACCATTGGGCATGGCTACCTTGGCCAGACAGCACATACCTGGATGCATGTCACCATCAGGCAGAGCTGGCCTGGCCATATACCCATTTTACCATGTACCCCCATCCTCACAGTGAGAGGCTCCCTTGATGAAATAGTGCAGCACAGTGGTAAAGGGACTGCCTTGAAACCAGACTGCTTGGGTTCAAATCCTAGCACAGCGCCTTCCCAGATGTGTGGCCTCAGGCAGGTTGCCTGACCTCTGAGCACTGGTATCTTCCACTCAACAAGGTCAGTGACGTGAGCTCACCTATTAGTAGTATGGGTTCCAGGCACTCAGTACAGCCTCCATGGGGTCAGTTCATAGAGTTGATTCTCCCCAGTGTGTTTTCTCTGTGTATATTTGGGCATGCATGCCCTAGTGGACCTCTGTGGTTGGCCTGCTGTGACTACCCCTTTTCTTCTGATAACCAGCCCACCCCTGCATCCTCTAGTCAACCTTGGGATTGGCAGGGATGCTAGTCAAAATGCCTTGCCCACCTTAGGCACCTGACCAGCCTGTGAATTCTTGAGGTACCATGATTGGTCCAGTGGTAAGCATGTGGCCAGCTCTGCCAATTCTTGAGACATAGTGATTGGTCTAGGGATGGGCATGTGACCTTACTCAGACCAATCAGTGTCCTTCCCTGGTGTTTTTCCTGAAGGGCAATGGGGAGAGGCTCTCCATCTCCCTGGTGGTACTGGGTGAAGACCATGTATATCCCGACTTGCCTGTGAATGCTCCTGCCACCTCCAACCTGAACTGGGCAGAGGAGACCACAGGAAGCAGGAGAGAATGTGACCAACACTCACAGAACTCTATGCCCCTTACTAAATCCCCACATCTGGGCATCCACCCCACCTTGCCCAACAACATGAGCCCTCTGTCATGGGCTGTGTTCAAACCTGCAGCTGGGAATTCCAGACTCCCACACACGTGTACGCATGCAACAATCACATGAACCTGAGCTCACTGAGATCTGGGCACTTGTCTAACCAGTAGGCAACCATTGCATCACTGAGACCTCTCACAGGCCATGAGGGAGGTTCTAGGACTATCCCATTTGCAGATGTCGAGGCCACCATTGCACAGCCACACGTATACTCCAGGGGTCTTATTGGTTTTGATCTCGAGAAACCTCTCTGTCTCCTGGATTGCAGTAACCATGCAGTGATATTCTGTCCTGTTACTGCTGCTTGCTCAGGTTCTGGGCCACAGGCAAATTCCCCCAGACCGCACCACACCACAACTACTCTTAACCCACAGCACCTCACATGAGCTTCCAGCTGGCACACACCTTCCACAATGCCGTGTAGCTTGACTGGACCTCGAAGCACTCCTGTTTGGTTCACTTCGTGGCCTGGGAAAGACAAAGATGTCCCTGTGCCTGTGAAAGTTCCCTAGGCACCACAGAATGGAGGTATGCAAAGCCAAGGTGGTTGATGTGGAACTGTCCTCTTGGGACTTGGTAAGGGAGGAGAACAGGACAGGGAGCTTTTCAGAAAAGCCAAGCAGAAGCTTGGAGCACAGCACTGCCCTCATTCCTAGTTCATAGTTCACTAGAGCCATCGTCTCTTTGTTTTCTAAGTTGAGGGAGATCTCTCTGGACTCTCCAACATACCCTCAGGGCGTCCTGAGGCAGAAACTGGCCTCTGCCCAGGTCCCTCAGTCTGGGTACCTGATAACATTTGGCCCTACCCACACGTCTGTGGGAGAGTAGAACTTGGCAGATGGGACAGGCGATCCTTTCTGGGTAGCAACACTCCAGCAAAGGGCTGTGCCTTCATCTGCATCGGCAGAGAACTGCCCATGGCGGGAGCCCTGTTATAATTCTTCCACCGCTCCCCAGATTGGCACCCCTGGGGGTGTGCATTGCCCAACCCGCAGCCCGGAACACAGTGCATGGTCCAGGGCCAAGTGAACCTGACATTTTCTCATGTGACCCTCAGGCAGCTCCTATCCTTGTGTGGAGCCAATTGTCGCCCAGGTGCCCCCCACCTACTTTGTCACACTGACTTCCTTCCCTGAGACCCATAGGAACTCATTGAGGGGGTTTCAAGAGAACTGCGCACAGAGACGTGCTCCCTGCACATAGCGACCATGTGACAAATGCCAGCCACCTGCAGCACAGTTCTGACCTTTCAGTGTCTCTGCTTTGCCCTTCCCTTGGTTTAGAATGTTTTCCCTTCCTTACTCCACCAGAAAATCTGTTTGTCCTTCAGTTTCAACTCAATGCCACCTCCCCCATTGCTGCTAGATGCCACCCTCCGCGTGGAAGTATCTGCCCCCTCCTCTGGGTCCCCACTGCAGATTCCGTGTACCTCCAGTAGTATGGCGGGCAGGCATCTGGGGCTCCCCCAGCTGGGGCTGTGCCACTGCAGAGAAAGATACTGTCCCTTATCCCTGCACCGAGCCCAGCACGCTCTGCGGCACATCCCAGGGATTTAATCACGTTGGGTGGATTGGCTAAGCTCTTCCCCAGCGAGGTACACACACTTTATCTTCTTTCTTCCAGAAACCCAGCTTTAATTGAGGTGCTCACCTCCAAGACCTAAGTCAAGGTCTCCTCCACTTCACCAGCCTTGTGTCCAAGGCTCCGTGTGCCCACGGCCAAGAACATTTCACCAGGCCCACAGAGAGAGAGCATGTAAGTGAGCTCTGGCCGGCCAGGAGCGCCAGCTGCTGCCGTATCAGCCCACATTCTCTGGGCATGACAAACGTTCAACACAACAAATGAAGAAAAATGAACTATTTCCATGGCCTAAAATACTCCCATCCCCACAGGGCTTAAGATAAAAGGAAGAAGGGACGGGCATTGAATTGAGGAAAAGCCAGGTGGAATTAGTTCTGTGAAATGCCCTTGTGTAACCATGCTGCCCTCTCAGGGCATCCTCTCCCCTCCACCAGCATTCCCAGCCCTGCCCACCTGCCCTGGAGAACCAGGAGGCCCTGCTCTTGGGCAGAGAGGCCAAGCACTCACCCTGTAGAGGATTCAATGAAGCTGCCTCAAAAGAACTGCTTCATGAATATTCATGACCGGGCCAGAGGCACTCAAGGCACTGGAAAGAGCCAGAGCTCCTTTGATTCTCCTGAGGTCAGAAGTCATCACAGAGGGAGGTCTGGGGACCCTCGTTCCTTTGATTACTCCGCAGAACAAGGCCCAGTTGGCAGAGACTAGATGGAAAGTCTCAGGGAACTTGGATTTGAAGCTAAGACCAGCTAGATGGAGCCATGGACTCAGGGCCTCTCCAGATGTGCTCTCAGAAAGCACACTGGGGCAACCCAGATGTCTGAGGACAGAAGAATGGATGAACACAAGGAGGTCCGGCCACACTATGGCTCATTATCTGTCCATAAGAAGGAAGGAAGTTCTGACATGCTACGACATGGATGAACCACAAAAACATGCTGAGTGAGAGAAGCCCAATGCTAAAGGTCACATATCGTACAATTCTGCCACTGTGCAGTCCCTAGAGCAGTCTCATCCACAGAGACAGGAGATAGAATGGGAGTTGCTGGGGTGGGGCAGGAATGGGGGAGGTTGAGTGTTTACCAGGGACAGAGTTTCAGTTTAGGAAGTTGAGAAGATTCTGGAAATGGATGGTGGTTATGGCTGCATAACAGTGTGAATATGCCTCATGCCACTGATTAAGTTGTACATTAAAAACAGTTAAAGTGGTAAACTTTATGTCATGTGTATTTTATGACAATAAAAAGAAGGGAGGGGAGGTGAAAGGAGGGATGGAGGAGAAAGTGCTTAACTCTGGAGGGGTGGGGGGCAGGGCCCCCATTCCCACTGGCTGGACTCCCACTAAGGGCTTCAATTACTCAGCAGGGAGAGGTGCTGTCACTGAGACTCGAAAACCCCACCCAGTCAACCGTTGGCATCTCACCCACCGACTCTGAAGAGGGAAGGGAGGGAAAAAAACCCACTGTCGTGAGATAATTTGTGTTGGGGGGAAGTTTTCATTTTGGTAACATCGATAGTAACCAGGAAATTTCCACTTCCAAGGCACGTTATCCCTGTCCTTCCTTCCCACTGGCAACTTCGGAGCCGCCCGGCTGGTTCCCAGCTCAACACCAAACTCCCGGCAGATCCTGCGCCTTCTTGAAAGCAGCTGGCCTGAGGTCTGACCTGGTATTGATCCTCTGAGTGCAGACGGGAGGCAGCCGGAGAAACCCAACGAGACTCCCATAATTACAAGGAGATAAGACTATCAGGTGTAATTAAACAGTATCCACAGGCAGACCACTTGGCTACATCCTCCTTCTCTCCCTCCCTCCCTCTTTTCCCCAGGACTGCAAAATAAATTATCCTGTGAAGTCAGCAGAGGCTGAGCTATGGAAACAATTAAACAGAAATTAAATCTAATTCATTTATACTCCGAGCACAAGTGGATAATGTAGGTTTTTTTTTCCTCCCTCTCCTCTTTTTGCCTTGGTGTTAGAGAGGACTATTATGGGAAATTAATCACGAGGCAAAGCAATGAAAGTGATCTATCACTCGTTAAAGTGCATGGACCGACTATATACAATCTATTATAGCAGCTAGCAAACGTAAAGGGATGCTGTTTGGGAAAAGAGACAGACCAGGGGAAGAGGGGGGGTGCCTCTCGGACGTACATGGGATGGCCAAATGGTGTCAGGAGATTGCACTGGATGTTGGCTTGCTAGGTATCCCCAAAGCCTGGCTCACATCTATGTGGCGGGAAGCTTCCCCTGCAGGCCAAGGGAGCTGGGGTCTGGGGGATTATGGGAAATAATAGAAGGATGGGACTGGAAGTAAGAGCCCCTGGGAGGATGACCTACAAGAATAAGCCAAGGCCTCGGTTTCCCCATCTACACACTAGGGTTGAGGCTACCTGCCCCACCTCCCCTAACAGAACCACCATGAGGATCAAATGAGCAAATAAACAGGAAAGTGTTTAGGAAATCAAAAGCGCAGAGGAGAGGTGTCTGGCACCGGTCCCAGCAATGCATGCTCCTGGTTTCCTGCTTTCAAGAGAAACAATTTGGAAAATTGTTTTCCCATCGCATGGAGGGTGGAGATGGCATAAATGGAACATTTCCTCCAAATGAAGGGAGAGCTGAGGTGCCTGGGCAAGGAGTGGCTGTGATAGAAATGTCCAGAAGAAAAATGCTGGTCGCTGCCATGGGATTTGTGTTTTCAGGTCGCTGTGACCAGGAAGCCCCAGGAGAAGCCCAGGGCTGGCAGGTCCTCCGAAGGCCTGGGGATACCGAGCCCTGAAACAGATGCTCAGGTGGTAAATCAAGGAACTCGGGAGCTGGGGAAGGCTGAGCTTTGAACTCAGCATAGAAATCAAAAGCAACAAAGGCCAGTTTCTATTCTGCTCCTCTCCTGAAGGGCAGACAGCCCTCTCGGCAGATGGGGCTGTCCCCGGGAGCCCACACACTCCACAGCTCCCCCAGGGGACTGCAGGAGGGTAAAAGCAGAACAGAAGACAAGCCCGGGTGAGCCAAACCATACCAGCAATTTCCTGAGCCCCTCTCACCCCACAATGGCCCGGACTTCACAGCCCAACGGATGGTGGCTCCGTCTAGAATCGAGAGCTGGGCCCGAACTAGACAGCGAGGGCTCAGGAGACAGAGTTCCAGGGGTGAAGTGTGCAGCCCTTTATCCCCTGCAAAGAGGAGGCAGCTGCGCTGCCCAATTATGTCCCCTTTCCTTCTCCTGTCTGTACCATCAGAATCATATCATCATCATGCCAATGTCAGCCTTACCCAAAATCAGGCTTGGCCCTTGGTCCTGGCTCCTGGGAGGTCACCCCCTAAGCCCTGATTAAGAGTGTCTTTGTTACTTAGGGGGCTTGGGCCACATGGCTTGAGCTCAACCTCTGAGGGGCTGGAGATGATGGTCAGTCACGCAGACAGGCAGTCATGTCTACATGACCCAGACCCAGTAAAATCTCTGAACATCAAGGCTTGGGTGAGCTTCCCTGGCTGGCAATACCCATGTGTGTGGATCCACATCATTGCTGGAGGAGTAAGCGCTGCCTGGGAGAGGACAGCTGGAGCTCATGCCTGGTATCTCCTGGGCCCCGCCTTGTGCGTCAGGGTGGCCCTTGGCTGCTTTTCATGTCTCCTTCCATCATAACAAGCTATAATCATGAGTATAATAGCTTTGCTGAGCTCTGAGTCCTTCTAGTGATCTTGAACCTCGACGGCCCCCGAAGCATTTTAGAAGTTACCAACTCCAAGTCTCTCTGGTGCAATTGAAGAAACTGAGGCTCAGGGTTAAGCAAGTTGCCCAGTGCCATGCAGTGCCATGGGAGAGACGCCTGGGATCAGTGTCCCTTCCCTGGGCAAGGCCAGCCCCTCCCAGCTTCACCTCTGCCTCTCCCTACGGAGAGAGGCTCACTGGGCAGTGTGTCAACCGGCGTGACAACCAGGAGAGCAGCTTGGCCCCGGGCAGGCAGAGCAGGTGACAAGGTGGCAGACTGAGCACACGAGGGTGGGATGGGACCCAGGCTGCTCCCCACCAGCCAGAGACAGGGACGAGCAGAGCATCTGCCAAACCTTTCTGTCTCCAGGGAAAGCAGTAAGGATGAGAAGGAGCTTGTTGGGCGGTGACAGGGAGCAGTCTGGAGCCACAGCAGAGCAAGCTGCCCTCCGGAGTGCACGTGCCGGGGGTCCTGGGAGCCGGTGCCAGGGACACAGGATGCTAATGAAAACCCTGGCACGCGCGCCTACGCCCAGACGCACATGTTCCCACACTGCCCCCCCTTTTCCAGTCACCAGCCCACCAGCCAGCTTCCCTCTGCCCGCCTCGAGCAGAGGGACACAGGCTTGGAAGTGATTAATGTCCTCAGCCGCCTGAGCCTGGCACCTCGGCCTGGGGGCAGCCGGCACCATGCCGCGGAGGGGCCAGCACCTGCCATGGGCCTCAGGCTGGCGGATCATGAGGGTGGGATTAGCGTCGGGCTCCCCTCCAGGGCTGCAGCGAATGAGTGCAGCAGGGCCTCAGGGTTGGCCAGGCGCCACGCACAGCCTTTTCTGCCAGGGCCTCGTCCAGACGGCGCTTCTATCTGAAGCGTCACCCTGTGTTGCAAGAGGTCCCCACAAGGACCGACAACATGAATTGCAAGCCTCAGAGCAAAAGGAAAATGGGAAGCCCTTGTTCAAATCTCACAACAGTGACAGCAGAGCCCTGAAGCAAGCCTGAGCCCTTCTGAGCACGCGTCCCTCCGGGGCTTTACAGGAAGCACATGTCCCCGCCATCAGCCACTCCTGGACATCCGAGAATAAGCTCCAGACATGCAGAGAGGGGCAGGGCTCAGGAAAAACACAGCTTGTCCCCCCTCACACCAGGCATAGGCAGGGCCTGCTGCCCACCCACAATAGCATTTGCACCAGTGTGTACAGGCACAGACACATGCATACAGACACATGCAGAAGCATGAACACATCGACGCACACAGTGGCACACGCACATATACACACATGCACAAACACACACAAACACACTTATACACACAAACACATGCCCAGACACACAAGCATGAACACACACAGACACACAGTCACACATGCACATACACACACGTACACAGAGACACATTCACACACACATAAACAAGGACCGACACACAGTCACACATGCTTACGTACACACACAAAACAGGCACACTCTTATATACAAAAAACACTCAAACACACATACAGTTGTGGACACACAGTCACACATGCACATACACACACTCTTTCACACTCCCTCGGGTTCACATGCACACACACACAGGCACACACACATGCACACTTGGAGATTTGGACCCGAGAGCCTTCCCCTTGAGCCCTCCTAGGAGAGCACAAGTCCTGGTCAGAGTTGTCTGTGATGATAGCAAAGGTTACATCGGGGAGCAGCTGTTCCCAACAGAACCGCCCTGAAGCACAGTTCCCCAAAAGGTGGGTGAATAAGTCAGCTTATCCTTCCTGTCCACACATCCACACAGGATCTTCCACCTGAGATCCTCAAAGCTAGAAAGTGCCAGAGACCGGTTGGTCTGACTCTGTCCATGTGCAGATGGGGAAGGAAACAGAGGCCAAG
>NW_007067417.1:719797-756093 GCF_000164805.1 Carlito syrichta
GAGGCCAAGAGGGACCAGCTTCCCGCAGCTGACACACCTTGGGCAGGAGAAAGAGCCCTGGGGAGCCACCTGCTTTCTCCTCTGATGGAGGGGACAGGCGGCGGTAGCTCCTCTCCTCAGACCCATCTTGTTGCCACGAAGACATAAACAGTACAAACAGAGCCTCGCCCCAGCTCAGCGAGCTCTGTCCTCAGAGGGCCCGCCCCTGGCTCGGGGCACATTCTCCTCCTTCCAGAGATGCCTGGAGAGGGGATGCAATGGTCCCACGTGGCATGGTCTGAGTGTTATGGGGTGGGGGTTGTGGAGAGGGTTGCCCAATTCCTTTCCTCCCTCAAACTTTCCAAGAGACCAAGGAAGGGAGGAAATGCAGTCTCTGCATCTTCAATATCACTCTCACCTGAGCTCCTCTTTCTAGTACACGGTTCTTGTTTTCTTCTTTTTTTAAGTGAGAAAGCAGGATTCATTGAGAGGACAGTGGGAGGGGACCTGAGGGGATTGCCCTCTCCTTTTTTTTCTGGTTTTTTTTTTTTTTTTAAGGAAGTTGAATTTCTTTTCCTGGCTGGAGAGGACTCAGATTCTCTCTCTCTTAAAAACATTTAGGGACAAATCGGATGTCGGTGGCAATTTAAATATCGGCAAAATATTGTGCTGAGTGAAAACATAAGCCAATCACAAAAGGCTACATGTGGTATGATTTCACATGTATGAAGTGTCCAGAAGAGGTCAATCCTTAGGGACAGAAAGCAGATGAGTGGTTGCCCTGGGTTGGGGGAGATAGGAGGATTCCCAGGCAAGTGGTAGCTATGGGGACAGGGTGTCTTCTGGGGTGATGAATGACCTAAAATTGACATGGGGTGATGGTTGCACAACTCTGTGAATGTCCTAAAAACCATTGAATGGTATACCTTAAGTGGGGTAAATTATATGGCATATGAATTATATCCTGTTGAAGCTGTTACTTCAAAAAATGTTTTTTGGTTTTTTGTTTGTTTGTTTGTTTGTTTGTGGGTTTTTTTGAGTTGGAGTCTCACTCTGTTGCCCAGACTGGAGTGCAGTGGCCGCTCCTGGCCACCGCAGCCTCAACCTGCTGGGCTCTGGCAATCCTTCCGCCTCAGCCTTCCAAGTAACCGGAATTACAGGCATGTGCTACCACGCCCAGCTAATTTTTGATTTATTGTAGAGATGATGTCTCGCTGCCCAGGCGAGTCTCGAACCTGCAGGCTCAGGCAATCCACTCACCTCAGTCTCCCAAAGGCGCGGCATTACAGGCTGAGCTACCGAGCCCAGCAAAAAAATGTTTTGAAGCTTGTCAACCAAGGTATCTTAAAATAGGGAAGCAGTGACTGCCTGCTGCTGGTCTGGGTGGTGGCTGCTTCGACCCACCTCTCACAGCTTGTCTCCTTTCTCTGCTCTGCCACACCCAGGCTGGTCCTCAGTCCTGCTAGCCACTCTTTCACCCACCACCTAGACCTTTGCACAGTCCCTCTCCCATCCTACCCCCATGCAAACAAGCCTTCTCCTGCCTCCTCTTTAGCTTCTCCCACCCTCCAGGACAGACCCCAGGACAGGGTCGGGGCTCTCCCTCGGATGCCCACCCTGGCAGAGCTCTGGTCACCTGGGATTATAGTTGTTGGTCAAGTTGACGTTGCCTCCCAAGAGGCAGCAGGCCTTTCATGCCAGGGACCATGTCTGGTCTCACCATCCTATCTCACCATCTTATCTCAACATCATCTCGCCATCGTCTTGCCATGTGTGTCACCATCTTATCTCACCACTGTGCCTTCACCATCACATCTCACCATCGCATCTCACCATCATATCTCATCATCATGAACCAACATTGTGTCTCACTGTTACATATCATCATTGTATCTCACCATCATGTCTCACCATCGTGTCTCACCATCTCATCGCACCATCACGTCTCACCACCATGTCTCACTATCTTGTCTCACCATCTTGTCTCACTGTCAGTCACATCTTACCACCATGTCTCACCATCGTGTCTCACATCTTACCACCATGTCTCACCATCGTGTCTCACCATCATATCTCACCAGGCCTGGACCAGAGCAGCCCTCAGACACCAGCTGCTGGATGGCATGAGGAGCACCCAGTTTTTCCATTATCCACCTGCATGTGTAATTGTCAGAAATCTGTTTTCCACTCCAAACTTTTAAAGTTGATATATTTCAACAGATTATTCTATGTAAATATCTAACTGGCATATTTGTCATTCTGTGACAACATAGTATATCCCTTTCTTTGATGACTTCCCAACTTGTAGGCATTTGGGTGGTCTCCAACATTTCCTCTCTTAGTACGGCTATAAGCATCCCTGGGAAAATAAGTCTGGGTGTTTTTAGCAACTTCTTGGCTCTATATTTCCTGAAGTGGGATTACAGGATCAATGGGCATTATCATTCTATAATTCATTATGTACTGGCAGAATCCACTATAGAAAGTGCCTGGAGCACAGAGTATTTTTATACAGTCCTATTGGAACTCTATATTTATGTATTCTTAATGTACTTTTTTGCTAAATAAGTATCTTATCTCAGGTCATTAAAAATACTATATAGTAACCTTTTATTGTATAACCCAACCAATTCCCATTTGCAGTGAAGTGGACATCTGAGTTTCTAATGAATTCACTGGCTCCGGGACTCAGAGCAAGACTGTGTGGCAAAGGACGCCCCTCCTGTGACTCCCACTGTCACCAACAGGCTGATCTCAGACCTAGGAAGGAGGCCAGGGCTCACACAGACAAAGCTGGAGGAGAGGCCCTGGAAAAGGAGTGCAGATGTCTAGAAATGATCCTAAAATGTGTTAATGCTGAAAAACAGCAGCTTCAGGGCTCTGTGTGAGTTCCCCCATGGCTCACCACTCTCCAAACCTTCACCTTTCAGGAGAGTTTGTTCTCTGGTGTCCTGTTTTTCTAGAAACTGCTCTAACCTCAGAAGCCACATATAATGTTATCTTTCTTTTTTCTTTTCTTTTCTTTTTTTTTTTTTAAACACAAGTTTATTGAACACGATGTAAGGGAAACAACGGGCAACAGAGCAATAGGGGAGCTGCCTGCCAGTGTTATCTTTCTAAAGGCATCTGTGAGTTCCTAAAGTCTCTAGTGATTATCTCCCTCCTCAAAAACCACTCCTCGGGACCTAGAGGTCACCAAACTCCACTTCCAGACACGGAAACTCTACTGCTGGCACCAGGGCCGTAACCCCAAGGGACCATCCCCACCCCACCCACCCCCTTGAGCCACCTTTTGTCCATGGTGCTTTCCAACAATTTTCAGGTTACATTCTGGTGTCTTGAGAGATCTTCTGTTGTATTAAGGGAGTATCATATTTAAGTAAGTCTTCCCACCCTGGACAAACACACAACCACCTCTCCCCTGAGAGAGGATATGAAGCTTGACTCAGGAATGTTGGATCTCATCCAAAGTTAAAAAGAGGCCTGGCTCAGTGACTCAGCCTGTGATCCCAGCACTTTGGGAGGCTGAGGCAAGTGGATTGCCTGAGCCCGCAGGTTCAAGACTAGCCCAGGCAACTTGACGAGACCTTATTTCTACAATAAATAAAAAATTAGCTGGGCATGGTAGCACATGACTATAATTTTGGCTACTTGGAAGGATGAGGCAGAAGGATTGCCAGAGCCCAGCAGGTTGACCCTGGCCATGAGGGTGCCACTGTACTCAGGCCTGGGCGACAGAGTAAGACTCCAACTCAAAAAAAAAATCAAAATAAAATAAAGAAGAGAATGACAACATTCTGGTGCTTATCTAAAAGAAGAGATATTCTAAGTAGAGTTTCTTGAGTGAATTGAGAGTAATTTCCCTTGGTCCTGAGAAGAACCCCTGGATGACAACCTAACATCACACATTCAAACCCTATCTACTCTTGGAAGTGCATTTGAAATGCCCACTGCTCCAGGAAGGCTGTCTGTCCTCACCCCTGTGCATACCAGCTCTTTTCAATATCCCCTTAGTATCCATTTTTCTCTGCCCGAATCTTATCAAACACTGAGCTGCTCGAGGCCAGAGACTATCTCTTATACATTTCTGCATCCCCACAGTCCCAGCAGAGGGATTCAGAGAAGGTGCCCAGGAAACATCTGAACAAATGAGAGGTATGGTGGGCAAAGACAGAGCCAGCAGCCTGATGGCCACCAACTACTCACTTGTGTCCTTGCAACCCCTCAATTTGGGGAAGCTGGGATGTCACAAGCAGAAGGACTCCCAGCTGGAAATGTCTTAGCTTCAGAGATGAACTCCAGTCACGTAGGTGGTGGATTTGATCCCTTTAGGCAGGCAAAAAGAGAACACCTGAAAGACACCTCAAATCCAAGGGTAGGAGCTACGTCCTGTCTGCACCACCCACATAAGGTATTAACCAATGTCCACACACAGAAGCAAAAGATAGTAACAAAAATCCCACTTCCAGGTATGTATCTAAAAGAGTTGAAAGAAAAGTTTCAACGAGACCCTTGCATGCCCATGCGCAGAGTGGCACTAGTAACAAAAGCCAAAAGGAAGCAGCAAACAGGTATCCCCCAACAGATAACGAACACACAAAAGGTGGTCCATCCATGCAATGGAATAGTACTCAGCCTTAAAAAGTTAGGAAATTCTGACGCATGCTACAGCACGGATGTACCTTGGGGACTTTATGCTGAATGAAATAAACCAGAAGAATAGAACACATCCTGCACGATTCCACTCATGGGAAGTACCTAGAGTCGTCACATTCATAGAGACACAAAGTAGAATGGAGGTTTTCAGGGGCTGGGGGAATGGAGTGGAAGTTAGTGTTTCATGGGAATAAAGTTTCAGTTTGGGAAGATGAAAAAGTTCTGGAGATGGTGGTGATGGCTGCACAACCATGTGAATGTGCTTCATGCCACTGAACTTAAAAATGGCTATGATGGCAAATTGTATGTTATGTATATTTTATCACAATCTAAAAAGAAAATGCTTCAAGTATGGAACTAAACTTGCCTAAATGTCACCAGCCACCACCAAAACTCCACTGTGTTCCACGGTCAGAGGGCAGGAAACAGGGGACTGGAGGAAGGAAAGGTTGCTCTGTGCTCTCAGACACGTCCCTAAATGCTGACACTGAAGTTTCCATGACTCTTCTCACATTTCTCATGGTGAAAAGGCCAAAGTTCTCAGAGGAGTGTGTCTCCCTTTCTTGAGTTTGGGTGTCCCCATGAGCTGATCAAAGAGATGTGACCCAAGAACCCATTGGTGCATTGACAGAGAGTTATGGCGCCTGCACAAAGCTTCAGGCAAATGCCCAAATGCCAGGAGTCCGATGAGGGGTGTGGTGAGCCTCCTGCCTTGGGACTCACAGCCCCGTGGGAAGCAAAAGTTGGGCAAACACACCGATTAAACACAACCTGATGAAAAGCAAACTAATCAAAGTCAAGCCTTCCAAGACAGCCAGCAAATGTTGAATGGTCCTTCATTCAGGAAGATGCACAAGAGTCCAGCATCCTGATATCTTATCTCCACATTCTGTCCACACCCTGCATCTTAATCTCCCTTGTACCTTAGTGCCACCAAAATATATTGCCTGGCTTGCTTTGAAGGGGTTACAAGGTGTTGCATCCTCACATGGCGACTTAGATTTTCATCCTGCTCATGTGACCACCTTGTCGCTTTTCCCTCCTGACCCTCAGTTTCCTCATCATTAAAACCGGAAGATAGCTGGGCATGAAGTAGTTCCAGCTACTTCGAAGGCTGAGGTGGAAGGATCGCCTGAGCCCAGCAGGTCAAGGCTGCAGTAGCCCCGTGAGCATGCCACTGTACTCCAGCCTGGGCAACAGAGTGAGACTCCGACTCAAACAAACAAACAAAACAACAACAACCAAAAAAAGGGAGTTGCCTTAAATCTCTAAGATCCCTTTGAGGTCCCCCGTGCTGTGATCAGGGACCTTCTCATTTTTCTCCAGAGAGGCCAGCCAAGGATTCCAGAGAGTTCTGAAAATAAAATAATCCCACTCCCCATTTGGACAAGAAGAGAGATTGACAGAAGGGTGTTGTAGGCTACAGTGTTTGGGCAGGTTTACCAACACACGGCAGACAGACTGCAGGTTTGCAGGTTCAGAGTCATCTCCCTAGAATCAATATTTACAAACACTCTGGCTCAGCATTAATGCTGGCAAACGGCTTCGTGTGGATTTAGTAGAGGCCTCTCCCCCACTTCCAGCCTCATGGAGGGAGAAAGCTCCCCCCATCCACAACCTTCCAACGGTTTTACAGAGGAAAAGTACCACCAACAAAACACACCTTCTCCCTTACGGCCAGTATTTAGGTCTGCCCTGGGATTTCATTGCAGGTGACTTCCTTGAAATCGCTAACAACATCTCCCCTCCCCAGGAAGTCAATTTCAAGTGTGAAAGTTACTTTCCTCTCCCCCCCAAACAACCTGCAGAACACCAGGTCCAGAGCCTGCTGCTCCCAGCAGGGCTTGGAGTCTGGAACAAGCACTGGGCGTCACATCTGCAGGCAAATGTCTCCGCCGGAGGCGCGGGAATGAAAGGAGCCCAGTGTGCCTTGTGCCTCAAAAGGCGGAAAAACCGCCCCCATCTCATGGTGTCACAGGTGGGTTCAAGGCAAATCTCCCTGGGCCTCGTTTTGTTCTGTCCCACGGAGTGCTTAAGGCCTCCACGGTCACATAATTGGATAACAAGGACTCTTGCGTAGGATTCACCCTCAGACACCACATGCCTGCCATATTACTTAAAGAATATTCCCCTTGTGGGCTCTAGCGTGGAAAGAGCCCAGCCATGCCTCCCAACCTTGCTGGGTGCCCCTGTACGTCAGAGTGTCTCAACCTTGGCACTGTTGACACTTGGGGTCAGATCACTCTTTGTTGTGAGGGGCTGCCCTGTGCCTTGTCAGGTGTCGAGCAGCAGCATCTCTGGCCTCAACACTGACAGATGCCAGCAGCATCCTAACCCCCAACTGGGACAACCCAAGATGTCACCAGACATTGCCTAAAGTCCCCTGGAGGCAAAATCGCCCTGGTTGATGGCACTGCTACAAACTAGAGCACCACAGGCACATCAGGGAGCAAGAATAGTCAATCTGCCAAAGACTCAGAGTCAACCAGAAAGCCAAGACCTCCTGCTGTCATGACCTGAATTCACCAAGTTCCAGATGTTTGCCAGAAAGTGGGAAAGACTGCTGTCCTCATTTCCAATGAAACGAATACCAGTCTTCCAGGAGGGGCCGTGCCTTGGCACTATCAGCCTGATTTCTGTACCACTGCCCTCCTATTACCCCCATTCCAGAATTATCTTCACCTCTAAAGAGTTTCCTGTAATCCCATATGTGTGAGTCATATTGAAGCTTTTATGCTCAACAGGAGCTCAATGTCCAAAGGAACTTTGCTGGAATTCTTTGGGAAGTATTTTATAATTTTAATCTTCACCATCTATTTTTCCAAGCTTGGATTTTTGCAGTGGAAATCTCTTTCCTTGTTTCTGTATGTACTCTATGCATCAATTTCGATTCAAAAGGAATGAAAACTCATTTTATTTAGAATTTTGACCCAATCTTTTGAGGTAACTGGTAAAATGCCAGGGATGTCCTGCACCCAGGATGGAAATCACTGACCTACAGCCTGGCAGGAAACTGGTTGGATCCATGTGGATAGGACAGCTGCTGAAACATGCCACCTTCACATCCAATACTCATCACTCTTCTGCAGCTCAAAGGTTTGCCTCTAAGCAGGAACTCAGGCCCCAGGCTGCTTCTAGTTTAGGGAATTCACCACCTTGCAGCCTCATGGTGATCCTGACACCATTCAGCCCCAGCTTAGGGGACAAGACCCAGAAAAGGAGGTCCCTACACTCAGCACTCAACCACCTTGCCTAGAGGTGACGCCACCACTTCCACTCATGGCCCTTCAGGGAGAACCAGTGTGGTCCCACTTGGGAGCAGTAGGGGCTAGGGGTACAGCCCCAGCTGGACAACCTCATCTCAGCAGGCATCACGAAGGGGAACGCAACTCTTTGGTGGTCAGCTAAAGCAATGGCCAGAGCAACCGTGAACCACACCAGATGGGGCCACACAGTGGACAGCACCCATGTGGCTCATGTTGAAGCAAGCTTTGTCGATGAAACGGGACCATGCATTGAGTCAAGTGACTTCTTTCCTGAAAAAGAGGAGAACTCAGGATGGCCATCCACACATTAAGTCCCAGAGAGTTACCACAGGGCTCTGTTTCTCCCATTGCTAGGCACTAATAAAGAGTGATCTCAGGCATTGGCCTAAATCCCCAGAATGGTCCCCAGACCCACTCTTGGACCAAGTCATAAAATAGGAAGCATCTCTGTTCAGTGGTGAGTGGTCAGAGCAGAGGACACTAGGATCAGCAAGTGGGAAAACAGCAAAGGCTCTGAAGGGGCATAGTCGTCCTGGATAAATCTAGTCCCAGTGGCTGGGCATAAAATGGACACTGACACTCAATTCTGCTGCCCTAGTACCTATAATTCAAAGGGTCATGGCGCAGACAAACCAAGCAGGCATCGTCCTCTGCAGAGGTCTTTGTATAGACAGTGACTCACCTCCTACTTTCTCTTTACATCCCATTGGGTGAGAGAACCAAGCCCATGAGAGGGTTTGGAACAAAATGGCCCTGTGACACCAGATCAGTCCCTTCTCGCTGTTAGTGCGGCAGCCATTGGGGCTGAGGTTCTGTGCATTGATTGGACACAGAAGGACCCCACAGATGGCAGACTCACAAGTCACCTGCTGGCTCCATCAGCCAATCCCCGGGGTCAGGTATCTGTCCTCTCCCAGCCAGCCCTGTGCACCCTGAGCTCTACCTCCCTCCTCCTGGTTGGATCCCATCTTCTCTCTCCCCTTCACTCTCGGCTACTTCTGCCTCTGTGCACAGAAGCATCCCTGCTGCCACCTGTCCAGACAAAGGAGGGTCTTTTGACTCCTCTTGGTTTCCTGTCTGCACCTGGGGACACGGAGAGCACACGCCACCTCTTTCCTGCCAGGATCTTCAATTCGGCTTGCTGGAAGCTGTGCCCTCCTTTTCTTTCTTTTCTCTCTTTTCTTTTCCCAATTGCCCTTCTGGGAGAGAGAAGAAAAGTCAGGTCTCTTGGAAACACCCATCCTGCCGTCGCATACAGAAGATCCACCAGTGCTGAAATTTCAACACTAAAAAAGAACCCGGGGGGGAGCGCGTCTCCGCAGCTGTGCCTGGTACTTCTGTGCTCGGCTACTAGGTTTGCTTTGTATCCTCTCCCGGCCAGCTCCCTTCCCCCACAGCTTCGTCTCCCTCATATCTATTTTAGGGGTTGATCAGTGTGCCTCTGTTTCCCAACCAAGGGCTTACGTATGTGTATTTCTATACATTATTCCCTCCATGGAGGCTTCAGAGCCATGAAAATGGCACCTTATGCAAATCAAGGGCTTCTCCATCTGCTTCCGATATTCCCCACTTCCCCTTAATAACCTGTTTTAGGGGATGCGGTACATGCAGCAGATGATACAACTTTATTTTTGTAAACCCAGTTGGTCCTGCAGTGCTGGCAGCCACAATAATAGAAGAGTGCGCCTGTTACTGCCTCTCAGGGAGTTTGCTGTCAGGCAGCACCTCGTTAAAACCAGCCGGTGGGGTGGGGTGGAGGGGGAGATAGGGGGATGGAGGGGTGACAGGGAAGGGGGGTGGCTAGAAGAAACGAAGGGGAGGTGCCCGGTCCCAGCCAAGGGATGCACCGAATCCTGGCCTTCTCCCCTTCTCCTCTCCCTAACACTCCCCCATCTCTGCTTGGTCAGGGCTTGCTGTGGGTTGAACTATGTGCCCCAAAATATATATTGGTACCTCTGAATATGGCCTTCTTTGCAAATAGGGTTTTTGTAGATGTAATTAAGATGGAAATAAAGATGAGGTCATACCAGAGTAGGGTGGGCCCTGAATCTATTGTGATTGGTGTCATTAAAGGAAAGGACACAGAGACACACGCAGAGAAGACAGGAACTGGAGTGATGTATCTATTAGCCAAGAATTGCCGGAAGGTTGCTGGAGACAACCCGAAGCTGGGGAGAGGTGAGGGAGGATCCTCCCCTAGAGATTTCAGAGGGAGCACAGCCCTGCCAACCCCCTCCCCCCCCGTAGGTTATGTCCCCCTGTCTGTGGAGGAGGTGCCATGCACCAGCTCCTCCTGTCATGGGCTCTACAGCTTCACTGGCGTGGATGTAACTGTAGTCTCTTCACTCCCCACTGTGCCCTCAGCTCCTGCTTCAGGGTCTCAGGGTAGGTGCTCAAAAAACATTTGGCAGGAGCCTTAAGTGGCTGTCCCAGGATAACACAGCGAGCAGGTGGAGGTGGGGGCATGAAAACACAACTTCGTGTGAACCCACGCTATTTCTTCTCAGACCCCGTTGAATACCCGAAGGATGCTTTTGCTCCCGGGGGAAGGGTAGCAGGATTCCGTGCACTATCTTTGCAACTTTCTGTGAGTCTACAGTTATTTCGAAATAAAAGGTGGGGGTGGAGGGACCCCATTTCCTTTTTGTTTTGACAGGACTTTGCCCCTCCTGCTCCACCGCATGCATCACCTGATCCCCTGGTGGACTAGAGGCCTGAGAGCCCGGAAGCAAGGGTCTGCCTTCCCCCAAGGAAGTGAAGAAAGGCGTTTAGGGAAGAGAATTGTTACTTGGAATCCTACATTTCCAAACATCTGTGGAACCAGTTGAATGGCTTGCAGGAGGGGGGGGATGGACAACAGGAGTGGACTGAGTGCAAAAATGGGGCGTGGCTAAAATGGAGGTGGGGCATCTGGCCTGCGCAGAGGGTGCTGATCCTGAGGTAAGGAAGGATAGTGAGCTCGGCAGGGACCCATGAGAGGGTTGAGGATGCTTATGTGAGGTAAAAGGGTGGAAGACACAGGCCTGTGAAGGAGGAAAGCTACTAATGGAAAATGGCGAGCTGACCTGGGACACCACGGAGGTGACACTGGAGTCTGGGGGTGGTGAGTCGAGTGTGGAAGAAGGAGAGAATGAGGAAGGGATGAGAACACACTCATCTGGTGCCCTAGAGGCTCTAGGATAAGGGCTGGCAAACTCCAGCCAGGCCAAGCTCAGCTCACAGCTGTTTTTTGTGACCAGCATGTTGTTGGAACATGACCACAGTTGTTTCGTGCTACTCCACGGCAGAGCTGTGTGACTCCCAGAGACGTCCAACTCAAAAAGCCTTAAAGAGTTACTCTCTAGCCTTTGACAGGAGAAGTTGGCCAATGCCTGCTCCAGAACATCTCCACCATACAGGAGCTGGTGTGAACATTTACACAGCCTGGGTAGAAGGGATATACATATTTTTTGAGTTGGAGTCTCACTCCGTCGCCCAAGCTGGAGTGTAGTGGCATGCTCATGGCCACCCCAGCAGCGAACTGCTGGGTTCTGGCAATCCTTCTGCCTCACCCTTCCAAGTAGCTGGAACTACAGGCACACACTACCATGCCCGGCTAATTTTTATTTATTGTAGAGACGAGGTCTCGCCAAGTTGCCCGGACGGGTCTCAGACCTGCGGGCTCAGGCAATCCCTCAAAGTGCTGGGATTACAGGCTGAGCCACCAAGCCTAGCCGAAGGGATTTTTAAATGAGATGACAAGGCACTGAGCACAGCCCATGCAGAGGAGGAATTGGGTGGATTGAGATCTCTTTGCACTCACCTTGGAAAAACCCTTCAGTGACACAACCAAGGGACTTGGTGGACTTTGGGGAGGCCAAGTCAGGGTTTACTCAGTTTGAAGTAGTATTTTCAAAGCTGGGACGATGCCATGAAGTGTCAGAATTTTCCTGATGTGGCTCAGGACAGAAAATCCAAACTAAGAAGATCCCAGAGTAAAGATAAAAATTCAACCAGGCAGAACATTTTAAGACAAAATCAGACTTAGGGAGACACTTAAGTCTCCAATTGATTGTCCAGTCAGCTAAGGGTGACTGGTCAACACCATACTAGTGAGGCCCCTGTACTAAGGGCTTCCTGGCCCCATCACTGAGCCTTAGATGCATGTGTAGGTCCATTTTCTGATCCACATACCCAACCTCTGCGAGCATCCAGTATCCCTGGTCTCCAATACTTTAGGTTCTGGTCTTTCCCATCTAGAAGGCCAACGACGCTTCCTGCTGTAGAAGGCCGAGACGAGACAAGCCATCGCTCTATGTGTGTTTGGGGCCACTTTCCTGACTCCAGGTCTCCTCACCATCTCTCATCACCCTGGTCCTCAGTTGTCTGTAAATAAATTCCTCCTCACCCCATCACTGAGCCATCGACACAGTGGATGTGTCCGGCCCCACTCAGCACAAGATGCGCACAGGCCAGAACCGTACCTTCTCCATCTTTGTACCACAGCCCTGGGCCCAGCAATGCCCACCTGGGATAACCGACAGTATTTTATTTTGAGGTTGTGAGAGAATCCGTCTGTGAAATTCAGCACCAAAAGACAACCTAGCCCTACAAGCCAGACCAAAGAGGCCAGAGTGGAGGATGACCAGTCCCACCAATTCATTCCAGGCTGACCTGCGTGGGTCCTGGGACTTCAAAGACAAGTGAGACTCTGTCCTGGCTCTTGGGTGCCCACAGGAGGGCTGCGTAACCATGACAAAGCCCAGATGCGATAATGATCACAGAACGATGTGATATTCTGGGGAGGTGTCTGCAGAGTCCTACAGGAGCAGCTCCTCCTAAGCTGCCTACACTGGGAAAGGGGTCCATTTGCAGCAGCGGAGTCTAAGCAGCATGGTGAATTGGAGGTGGAATTGTTTTCATTGCATGGGGGGGGCAGCATTCTGGCACCTCCTGGCCTAAGGTCCCTGGGGCACTGCCCCTCTGTCCAGGGGCTCCACCAGGCCCACGACTTAGCAGTTTTTTGCAGTGAGCCTGCCCACTCACACCTCAGAAGAAGAACCAGCAGACTCCTTGCTGGAAGGTGCTGCACAGAGAAGCATTGTCACTCTTGAGCCCCAGACCATGTTTCTCTGTCCCCACACAGGTGCTCTTGCTCAAGGGGAGAGGGTTCCTGAGCCAGCTAGCAGAGTCTGCAGCCCTGTGGCCACCCATCCTGGTCAGTGGATGGGGAGGCCCCAGGTGGGCAGAGAAGTCTCTTCTCGTGTGAGGAGGAGGGAGGTGCCTGCGAGTAGGTGGGCCCAGGAAGCTCACAGCTCTGGAGTTCCCAGCATCTAAGGCAGCTTCGCTTTTTGGCAGCCCCTGAAGGACAAGCACCCTGTAAAATTAGAACACGTGCTGGCTGACCGCTTTTGGTATTCAACTAAGCGCACGGGGGAGACCAAATAATCCCCTCCCATCTCGGCCCCCGTCAGCGCTTGCAGAAGGGAACACCTTTCCCCAAAGTGAAAAGGTAACAGGCCCCCAACACCAGCCTGGGACGCCTCCCAAGGGGACCCTCCTCCCCTTCTCACATTTGGCTAAAAATAAAGCCCCTTTTGGCAGCAAATACACCCAATTTCCCCAGAACATAAGCTCCCTGGGAATCCAGAGGAGGGAATAGCTCTACCTCTTACCGAGCCCAGATGGATTCCTGAAAATCTGTGTCCAACCAATTTTTGTAAATCGGTCATGTTCTCGGTGATTCACCTTCATCTGAGATGCGTCCCTCACAGCTGACTGCTGGGCCCCTGATCAGCCCACTCCTCACGCAGCAGGCCACACAGTGCTGGACTCCAGCAAACGCTGCAAGTCAAGAGGGGTCACTGCTCCTGGAGAGGATCCTTGTGGGAGGTGGACACTCACACCCGGATGCTGCTGTGTCGGGGCTCAGGTTCCTACAAATCGGGGCAGGCTTGAATATAATCGGCTTGGTGCCGTGTTTGGGGTTTCCTTTAGAACTCTGCTTAATTTATTTTAGGGAGGCAGCACCAGGATTACCCTGGAACCTCTCATTTGATCTCCCTGAGGCGCCACAAATTCATCCTCGGAGTGGATGAGGCAATGAGCAAACATATTTCACTGTAGCAAGAAGCCTTTCGATTCGGACTGAGGAGGAGCCAGGCTGCAGGCCGGAGGCTGATGATGCCTGCGGAGATGGATGAAAGAGGTCAGAGCTAAGGCCAGCGGACAGGGTAGGAGGCTACATTTGGGAGACTGGAAGAAAGGAAGTTACCAGGTCGGTGATGGGGCCCACACTTTCAGCATAGGAATCACTGGTGCTGCCACACAGAGTCTGCTCTACAGGGAACACCAGTCAGAGGTCCTTGCCTCTGTCCCTCTCTTGGTAATGTTGAAAAAAGGGTGGGGCACAGAGTCGTGACCTTGCTACCTTCAAATGGCCTGCACAGTGACCTTCTAGAATTCTAGGACATATGAACCACAGGGACCTATTCCTGCCCTATGGTTTTCTTTTATCAAGAGACTATTAAACACGTGTGTGTGTGCACGCACATGCATGTTGGAAAAGGGACAGCCCTATTGAAACAGTCCAGAGAAGCCTGGCTTTTAATGGCAGCTGAATTTACTGGTTTAGATCAAGGAAAAATTTCTCCCCAACTAGGTTCAATACTCCTTAAAGGAGAGAAAGACAAGGGACACTTGCCCCAGGCAAGGTACTTGGCTCTTGTTCTCCATTTAGTGTTCACAGTATCACTGTGCAGTAGGTATGCCTCATTTTCTAGATAAAGAAAGCTGAGCTCAGAGAGGTTGCTAAGAACCAGTTGTGGAGAGCTGGGATTTGAACCCAGTCATGCTACTTCTACCCTTCCCCATGACCTCTTCCCTCGGTTTCCCTTTCCAACATTATAAAGAGGGAGACAGAGGCAAGAGCACCTGGCTGGTTTTTCCTGGAGAGCGGGCTCTGTGTGGCAGCACCAGTGGTTCCGACTGAAAGTGTAGGTCCCATCATTGACCTGCTCACTTCCTTTCTTCCAGCCTCCCAAATGTGGCCTGCTACCCAGTCCACTAGCCTTGGTTCTGATCTCGTCTCTCCATCTCTGCAGCCATCATGGACCTCAGACCAGACCTCCCGACCCTTAGCCTCAATCCTCTTCCGCCTAATTGAGAGGCTTCTTCTGGTAGTGGAACACCAAGGCCTGGACTGGCTGAACTCTCTGTCCTCCCCAATCAGAGGTGAGAAGCCAGGTCCAGGCCTTGGAAATACACTCAAGGCCATGCCCTGGCCACACCCATTGGCTGGCAATAGTAGAATAGATAAATAAGAGCACTGTCATTAAGGATGGTGATAAACCTGCCTGTCTGTGCTTAATACAGTCTGCACCTGTCAGGAAGGGGGCTCCAGGTTCTGGCATGACTTTTCCTTTCTCCTCTGGCTGAGCAGAAGAATTTTCTGAACGCTGTCTCCATCACTTCAACCCTAACAAAAGCCAGTATTGGTTCTTCCCAAATCCGGGTGCCCTAAACACAAAGCATGGATACCCAGGGATGGGGAAGGGAAGGTTCTCAGTGTGTGGTCTCCCGGGAGATCCTGGCGGCTGGGCATGGATGCTTTACAGCACAAAAGGGTGGCCTAGGTCATCTCTGGTCAGAGAGTCCGAGCAGCTTCGGCAAGATCTGTAGTTATCATTTCTCCTTATTATAAAAGTTATACATATTCACTGTAGAAAATTTAGAAACTACACATATGCAAAAAGAAGAAAATAAAAATAACCCATAATCCCACTAACCCGAAATAACTCCTCTTAACATTTTGAGCATATATACACTCCCAGACTTTCCTATGCATAGAATATGTATTTTTGGTACCAAGTGGGATCATACTGTACACTCCATTTTCTAACTTTCTTCCATTTAACTATATATCATACTAAATCATTAAGTGTTCCTCTACAACAGCATTTCTTAATGGTTGAATTAACCAAAAAGTACTAAAGGGACAGTTGAGGATAGGAGAGAACATTTTACAACACAGAAATTTGCAATGAAGCATTAAATAGGAAAATGCCCTTTGTAAACAAACTTTTCTTTCTTCTTTAGCCCAAAATCTGCAAGATCAAAAAGACAAAAATGTGGTCTGACTTGAGGACCTTTCTCAAAAGAGAGCTCGTGGCCCATAGTTAGTGATGACTCCAGAAGGAAGCAGAGTGGTGGTCCAGATGGGCTGACCTCCTCTCATGGGGGCTAAGAAGTTGTCTAGATAATACTGAGACTATGAGATTGCAGCCGTCTGAATGTCTCCAAGCTGTTCCCCAGGGAGATGCTCTCCTGTGGTGTGGAGGGAGGTAGGAAGAGCTTGAATTGAATCCAAAGAGGGTCCCTTTGGACTCACATCAGCTCTGCCAAGAGCAAGGCGTCCAATATGGAACGGGAGCTTGTGGAGGGGCCCAAGAATCCACCAGTCCAATCTCAGAACCAGCCAGAGGCTGCTTCCCATTGCTGGTCACTGCAACTTGGTTGGAAATCCAAGAGGGTGTCCCAGGGAAGAACCAAAGATGAATGGCGTGTGCCATCCCACAGACCCACTGTGACCTAATGGCACGTCCTTGGGAGAAGAAATTGTGCTTGTAAAATATCACCAAGTATCTGTGTCTTCCTGGTTCATTTGACTTTATTTTCACAATGTGGTTTTTTAGGGAAGCCCATCTAGGGAAACGCCAACCTGCCATGTGTCAGATAAAGACAGAGGAAGATCTTCGTACACGCGAAAGTCAGTTTGACAAGTGTCCCAAAGGCTGGACCTGGAGAAAGGAGGATTGGGAGAGAACTCTAGGAGACTAAGCTTGGGGGGACTGCCACAAAGGCATCCCATGTGCCCAGAGTGATCCCACCTGCATCAGCTGCAATGGACAGAAACCAGACCCAAACAAGTTGAAGCTACAAGGACGTATGCCTGTCGTATGACATGAAGTCCAGGCTGGGGCTGGCATTCGGGCTGGTTGGTTCAGGACCTCTCTATGCCCCCCAAGGACACAGGTTCTGTCCCCTGTCTGCTCCTCCACCCTCAATGTAGGCTTCACACTTGGACTAGAAGCAAGACAGATGTAGTAGGTCTACCGGAATGTCCTGGGGCTCTTCTCAGAACCCAAGAACTTCTCCCAGAAGCCAACCCACATCCTCCCTTCCCTGGAAGATACTCTTTTTGTCTTATTGGCCAGGATAGGTCACTGCTGAGAGGTTGGGATCACCCATATCCCAGAAGAAGAGGGAGGATGACAGATGCTCTCAGGAGTTGGCCCATCAGCAAGGCCTCTCTCCAGCAAAGCTCATTCCCACCTGTTCTTTGGAGAGTATCACAAGGAGACAGCTGCCTCCAACATCATTATTCCTTTGCTATCTCCCCTGTCACCCAAACCAAGTCACCTGGAACATGTCTGGCCCTCAGGTGCTCCAGAGGGTGGCCCGGCTACCCCTCTCAGTTTCTCGAGCTTCCAGAACAGCTGCACAGCTGGTGAGTGGCCTGGCCAGATCCTATTCGGAGGGCACAGGGCAAGGCAGAAAGGCCAGCCCCCACAGACTAAGTATGTACCCCAGCCAGGTAAGTTTGCCTGTGTCAGGAACAGTCATTTGACACGGGAACAGCCTGTCCTCTGGGCCTAGCAAGGCTGCAGCACTGAGCTGTCTGTGTTTGTTGGGGCTACTGGCTGTCACTTACTCCAAGGAATAAGGTGGGAAGAGTCCACATGGAGACGGGCCCACCAGGAGATGGGAAGGGGCCACGGGAGCCCACCCAACCATTCCAGCTCCCCACCCATGACATTAACTGAAGAGTCATCTCTTCCTAAGCACCAAGGGACCCTTATGGTCCTCTTTCTCCCCACTTCCATTCCTGGCTAGAATTAAGCTGGTCCCATAGGGGGCTGGGGAGGGAGAATTACCATCCTGTGGCCGGGCAGTTTGGCCCCTGACACCCCATTATTCTAATCACCATCAGACATGCCCTGTCTTGCCCCACACAACCCTGGTTACATGTATGCCAGCAAAATACACCACTGCAGAGGTCTGAGTGTCCTGTAAATCTGCCAGCCGAGAAGCCCTGCTTAATTATAGTTCAAAAAACACCCACTTATGGCCACATCAGCCCTGTCAAATGTGACCTGTCACCCTGATAGGCAGAAAGACAAACCTGTCTCTCCCTGACCCTTGGGCCTTCCCAGCTACTGGCATTTTCCTGTGGAATGAGGCACCAAAGAATCTCAGAGGAACCAGCCATGGGTGCCTGAAGTCTCCCCATCCCATACCCATTCCAGCTTAGTGCTTTGCACCAAGTCCCACATTGTATTCTCCATCCTCTAAGCGAGCCAGAGGTGGCCTGCTTGGCAGGTGTATTTGTTTCCTGGGGTTGCCATAACAAATTGCCACAAACCCAGTGGCTTAAAGCAACACAGATTTATCCTCTCACAGCTCTGGAGGCCAGAGTCTGAAATCAAAGTGTTGAAAGAACTCTGCTTCCTGCAAAGATTCCAGGGAAGAATCTTTCCTGCCTCTTCCAGGTTCTGCTGTCACCTGCAATCCTTGGTGTTCCTTGGCGTGTGGCTGAATGACTCCTATCTCTGCCTCTGTCATCATGTGACCGTCTCCCCTTGTGTGCTGGTGTGTCCACCAGTCATCGGGCTTAGGGCCACCCTAATCCTGTCTGACCTCATCATAACTTGATTACATCTGCAAGGACCCTTGTTTTCAAATAAGGTCCCATTCACAGCTATGAGAAATTAGGATTTGGACTCATGGAGCAGACAGCCAGTCAGTAACAGTCCGTCTCTTCTGGGATGTCAAGGAAGGACAGGGTCCTCACTCCTTCTGAGTTATGCGAACATGCAACTCCCTTAAACTGAGTCAAAGTCTATCTCCATAGAATCTCCGCCCACAGGTCCTGTTTCTGCCTTTGAACAAAAAGGGACAAATCAACTTCTTCCTCTACATGGTACACCTTTGAAACTGTAAGGCATCAAGGCAGGCCCACCTCACCCACCCCTTCAAGGCCTCCAGTTTTGACCTCCCCATGGTTTGAAGCCCCACTGCCCCGAATTGTGGATGTGAGCCCCTTTGGACCCTGCTCACAGGCTAGGCCAGCCCCAGAAGGTCACTGTCTCTCCTAAAGCAAGTCACAGGACTGACCCCAAGAGGGCTGGGGTGGGAGCAGCACCCCTGGAGACCCCAGGCATGTCCATACCCTCCTGAGAAGATGCTTCTGTCCAAACATGTATCAGGTGCTGCAAGCACAAGGCATTGGTGGGGGGGCAGTGACGCTGGCGAGGGCAGGCATAGAGAAGGGTCTCTGTGCTCAGGACTCTGGCACCTGGCCCAAGGGGTGTGGCAGAGGCATGGGCAGGTCCTTGACCTGAGCCGGACTGGGCTCCTGCTAGTCACCTATTCTGCAAACACAAGCCCCCAACATGTAAAGCTGATAGAAGAGGGGCTGCCCCCTCCCAGTCTGTTACCAAAATGTGTCATCGTGTGGTAAATCTTCTTCTCTCCCACAGGGCTGATAGCTCTGTGACATGGGGAGCCGCGTCTATGCGTGTGCCTGGTTCATGGGAGAAACTTGACAAAACCTTGTTGAATGAATGAATGAATGAATGAATACACAGATGATCTGGCTGCAATGGAGTAAGGGAATGGGAGCCCTCCCCTCTATGCCCCCTTCTGCCTTGTAGCCCCTCCCTGTGGAGTCACAGGGTGAATTCTGCCTCAGGGTAGGACACCCTCCTCCCAAGTCCTGGGTCCCCGCTCTAGAGGTGAGCTTTCCATGGGCACAAGAGAATAAAGAGCGGGAAAACAAAGGCGGGCAGAGTTTTAAGAATCATCCAGGCTGGCCGCCTGCGTTCAAGGCAGCAAAAGAGTAATTGAGGCTCTTGAGTCACGTGTGGTTTCTTCAAACCCAAGAATTTCAGGATGAGATTGGCAGGCGGCAGGTGTCCATGGGGGGTTTGAGACGCAGAAAGCCGCCATGGTGAGCAGCTCAGAACTAAGCCCCAGAGATCAGAGGAGGGTCTAATCACACTGATCCAGAAGCAACTACGTGCAACACTATATGTGATAGTCAAAGTATGAGTATGGCCCATATATAAAGAGTTCCCTGAAATTAATAAGAAAGAGACTCCATAGAAACATTGACAAAGTATGTGAATAGAAGTAAATATGCAAATGACCAATACACACACGAAAGATACTTAACCTTCCTAGAGTAGGGGAAATGCAAGTTGAAATGATGCGATATTTTGCACACTTAGACTGAAAAATGTTTGAAGAAATAATAACTGATATTGGTATGGGAATAGGATAGAGGACCCCCCCACATAGTGTGGAGAAATCTATAAAGACTTCCAGTTTTTTATTAAGTAATCCAGGTGTAGTGTCATTTTTAAATCAAAATTTAAAGATATACATACGCTTTGCCCCAGTAATTCTGTTGAAATTTTCTCCAAGAAAGGTAAAATGCCAGGGAAATGTGTAGTACATGACAGTGTATGTGCATTGCTTTGGGGATGCTTCCAATTGTCAGCAGAGATCGGAGGTCACCCCAGAAAAGTTGCATTTGGGGAAGGAAGAAAGAGACTATTCATTTCAGTTTCCACACTTCTGTGTTATAAGGGCTAATACAACGAATAAGTAATTACCTTTATAATTCATGCAACTGATTTTTGAAATGACTAAGAAAACAATGATGAAGTAAAACCCTTCTAAGCTGTTACTGGCACGGTTGCCAGATTTAGCAAATAAAGATGGGAGATGCCCAGTTAAATTTGAATTTCAGATAAACAACAAAGCTTTGTTTCGTTTTAGTGTGTGTCCCATGTGATATTCGGCACATACTTGCCCAAGAAACTTTTTATCACTCACCTGAAATCCAAATTTAACTGGGTGTCCTCTGTCTTATCTCACTACCTCAGTGGCAGGGGACGAAAAAGGGAGAAAGAACGTCACAAATCTCTGCAATTTTCTACATCTGTTTACTCTTCTTCCACATGAAAACCTATCATATCCATGATGATATTTCTTTCTCCCGGTAATCGCATGCACACCCACTTGCACACACATACATTCTGACCATTTATCAACCCTCCAAGAGAACCTCCTTTGACTTTGACTGAATATTTTTTGTTGTTGTTTGTTTGCTTGTTTGTTTTTGAATTGGAGTCTCACTCTATCGCCCAGACTGGAGTGCAGTGGCCGCTCCCGGCCACCGTAGCCTCGACCTGCTGGGCTCCAGCGATCCTTCTGCCTCAGCCTTCCAAGTAGCTGGAACTACAGGCGCACGAGACCACGCCCGGCTAATTTTTTATTTATTGTAGAGATGAGGTCTCGCCAAGTTGCCCAGGCAGGTCTCGAACCCGTGGGCTCAGGCAATCCACTCACCTCAGCCTCCCAAAGGTGCGGGATTACAGGCTGAGCCACCGAGCCCGGCTTGACTGAACATTTCAGCGGATACTGATGTTCAAGGTGGTTGCTATCTGAGAGTCAGGATGTCACATCAAGTTCATCCTGCTGAGACAGGAGCTTCTAGAGCAGGGTCCAGGGCTTTCTAACGCTATCTGAGCCTGACGGTGCTGACACGTGGAAGGCAGTCAGAAAACACAGGGAAATGAATTACCGGAGGCCCAGGCACACCGTGGAAGGGGATGGCACCCACTTAAGGCACGTGGCTCCCAGCTCCTGGCCCTGGCTCCTCCTCAGTGTGCCGGGCAGGGCTGCCCCACTTCTGAGCCAAGGCCGGCATCTTGCAGCCTTCTCCGGCTGCCAGGTGCTCCTTCTGTCCTCTCTTCCCACACAATGCACACTCCTTCATGCAGAATGGCCTAAGCCACTGCTTTCAAAGGCGGGCTATATTTGGATCTCATTTCCATGTTATTCATTTACTGCCGTGGTGTGTAAACGCGGGCTAAGAAAGCGGAAGCTGAACTCTAGCCTGGAACCTGTGCACCCTTGGCCAGGTTGTGGGTTGCTCGACCTCCCTGAGCTCCGGTGCCCCCGTCAGTAAAAGTGGAAGTCTGTTGAGATGTTCTTGGAGGAATTTCTAAGCATTTCTGAGAATTTGGGGTCCCTGGTCTACCCAGTCCTGCTAATCTAGCATGTGCCACTTGGACTTCACTTCGGAGCAGCCCCCTTTGACTGCAGCCAGAGACATGTGACCACCAACCATGAGAAAGTTCCCTCTCGCCCCTTACTTGAGGCCGAGCAGCTCTGTAGGCCCAGGTATCCTCCGAGGAGCTGGTGCTTAACCCGGGAGCTTGTCGAGCCACGGCAGCCGCAGACAAGACATTAGCGTTACAACCCACACTGATCTTTGTCAATTACGCTCCAGTATTTGAGCTCTAACCAGCTTTAAATTGAATCAGGACGAAATCATCAGAATAAAAAGAGCCCAAGCCACAGCCTTTCAATTCCAGCACTGGAAAAAAAAAAAAAAGTTATACATTTCATAATGGCCTTCTACCCCGTAATGAACAGGAAAAATAAATTAGATTCCAAGCTAAGGGTATATTTATGCAATTTCATTATGTGCCCATGAGCAAGCCTGGTTTTCACCAAGATAAAAATGAGCTCTCAGAAACACTCGCACTAAATAAATGGAGTGATTTAACAGCTTAACAGGGAGCGTGGAAGAGGAACTGAAGGACAACGTCAAAAATGGGAAAATAAAAATAAGAAAAGCTTGCAATGTACCACCCTACACAGTGTGCGAAACGCCCGTGGCGACTGGAGCCTGCTGCCTGCGGCGGGTCGGTCTGTCCCTCAGAGGCAGCAACTCTGTCCTCCACATTCCAGGTGACCAAAGTCAAGAATGGCAGAGGGAGCGTGGGTTCTCCCCTTAACACGTGAGCCCACATGACGGCAAAGCCACCAAGTCTCTCTCTCTCTCTCTACATCCTGGCCTCATAAAACCAGGGCTTCTCCCAGACCCCAAGTCAGTTCTTCAGGTCACCCCAGCTCCCTGCAAAGAGGCTACCCTCACTGTCTCAAGATTTCAGTAGAAACTCTGAGTTTGTCTCAGTCCTTCCCATTCTTGCCCAGAACCTTTCTTCCTCCTCTTCTAGGGTCCCTCTCAGTTCTCTCTCTTGCTTCTGTGTCAGGGCTGCCTGATGTTGGACAGCATCAGCTTCGAGAGCAGAGGGGCATCTCCTGCTATTGTCATCAGGAGGGCCATGGTGCTCAGGGTTCCTCTGGGGTCCCCATGCACCAGCTGCTGGGGCCTTCACTTTACTGTTTATTTTATCTTTCTATCTATCTATCTATCTATCTATCTATCTATCTATCTATCTATCTATCTATCTATTTATTTTGAGTAGGAGTCTCACTGTTGCCCAGGCTGGAGGGCAGAGGCACACACATGGCCACCACAGCCTCAACTTGCTGGGCTCAGAACCTTCTGCCTCAGCCTTCCAAGTAACTGGAACTACAGGCGCACACTACCATGCCCAACTTATTTTTTTTAATTATTATTTATTGTAGAGACAAGATCTCACCAAGTTGCCCAGGCTGATCTCGAACCCCTGAGCTCAGGCATTCCTCTCTCTTCAGCTTCCCAAAGTGCTGGGATTACAGGCTTGAGCCACCACAACGGACTGTTTTTTTTACAGAAACAAAAACAGTCTCTGTTGCCTTCAAACTCTTCGCAAGTGTTGACTTTTTTATTTTTATTTTTTTAGTTTATTGTTCATGCAATGCTCCGAGACCTTAATATGATAGGCGTTTTATAAACTCGGGCTGTTATAAAGTTTGACAAAATAATGGATTTATTTTCATTTTTTAAAGATGGCTATTTACAAAGCCGGAGGGTGTTTCCTGAAAACTCCAGTGGTGTCTAACTGGGACAGACTCAGTTTCAGAGAGTTCAGGAGCCTCTCTCAAAGGGCAGCTGCTTCACCTGCCTGAGCTGCCCTTATAGACGCAGAGGGGCTTCCTGATGCTGTGGACAAAGGCCAAGGAAAAGGTCATCAAATCATGGAATGTTCATTCTTGGCGGGGGGGGCATCTCCCTAGTTCACAGATGAAGAGATCAGGGCTTAAAGGGATGAGGAGGAATCCCAGCTAATCATCGGGGGAGCGGGGCTAGACCCATCTGTCTAACAGAAATACCATGCCAGTCTCATGGGTATACTTAAGTTTTCTAGAAACCACATTTTTAGAAGTTTAAAAACAAGTAAAATTAATTTTAAGAACTTATTTTATTTAACCCAATATAAGCAAAATATTTTCAGGTCAATATGTAATCTGTATTGGTGTGTTGTTTTACATGCTCTGTCTGTGTACCGAGTCTTGGCATTGGTGGTCACATTTCACCAGATATGTGTCAGCTGCCCAGTTCTCCCCCAAGGCCAGTGGCCACCACCCTGGTCCAGACAGGCATAGACTCCTTAGAGTCATAACTGCCTCACCCACAAACACAACCCAAACCTGCAAGACAGCATTTGGCCACATGGAACCCAGCTCATGGCAGCAGAACTGAAAAGGGAAATGTGTCCAACACTCAGAAACGTATCTTCCCAACCTTCAGAGGTTTTCCAAAACCACCACAAGACCAACATAAAATCCCTCCTCCACACCTTATAGAGCATCTTCTCTGTGCTGGAACAAAGAATGTTCCAGGTACATTTTCTTGCATCCTCAGAGCTGCTATGTGAGGAACATTTTATCATCATGTGATTCCCTGATCAAGAGAGGCTCAGATAGGCCCCAAATCGCACGAGTGAGTCCTCAATAAATGGAGACCAGAAATGTCAGTGTCTCTCACCCTCTGAGGGTCGCGCTTCCCCTTCTGACAAGAACTCCCTTGGAACCAAACAGGTGTTCTGTTCCCCCAAGTTTCACCTGAGCAGCCTCAGCTACTCAACAGAGAGCTCACCCAAGGCCTTCTTGTCAACTTCACACTCCCTCCTTCCTCGGGGCCTCTGAGGAAAAGAAATAAACAAACAAGCTGATAAATAAACACAAACCACCAAAGATGAAACACATTCTGAGGATAATGCATGCGGAGCACGTACCAACCTAGTGGTCTTAGGTACAAAGCCCATTAACTCATTAGTGCCGATGGATCTCGAGTTCCACAGCACAGTGTGAGTCTTGGCAACTGGCTAGCCATCATTCTGAACTACTGGTCAACCAGAAGAGAGATGGCCACTGTGGGTAGAATGGGGTGAGGAGTGCAGGGTGAGCTCCAGAGCCGGAGAGCCCCCAAGCATCCTGGGAGAATGGCAGGCAGAATGGCTAGAGCATGAAGAATGCTTGCAAGGAACAGGGAGCTTAAACACCCCTACTCCTGGGCATTTATGGACTCAGGTGGAGGTAAGGCCATACAGGTGCTTGCTGTCTTCCTCACAGCAACCTTGAGACCCTTCTGTTTTGCAAGTGTGGAACTGAACACAGAGGTCTGACTGGTGTGGTACTCAGACCAACGCTGGCCAGTCACTATTCCAATATCACTTGCTCTGGTTTTCACCTGGTCTTGTGGCAGAACCCCCGAGATCTGTCCAACGGAAAAGTACCAGCGTCAGCCCCATAGGATGCAGTGAGGCTCAGAATGGACTGGTACCTGGTCCCTCTGCCCCTCACCGTGTGCTGGCTCTGTGTTGTCACGTGGTTATTGCTGGTGTTAGTGAAGGAGGCATCGAAGAAATGTGGAAAATGGGGAGGCCTGTTTCCCAGGTACGGGGACACTGACCTAGAGGAAGAAGTGACAGAGAAGCAGGGAATGGAGCAGAAAGAAGGGGAAGGAAGAGCAGAGATGAAGAGTTCTCCTTAAGGCTTCGAGATGTTTGCTCCTCCCATGGGGCACCTCCTACCTCCCCTGACCCTGCCAATTCCTACACCTCATGTCCACCTGTCATCCATTGTGCCTGCCCTGCCACAGCCACCAGGCAAAGCTGCCACCTTCCTGGGGGCTCACAGCGGGACATGAACCCACATCCCTGGGCTCTGTCTCGTCCCCCATCCACCTCCTCGAAGCTCTTATATAACTCAGGTCCTTCCTCACCCCCCAGCAGCACCACCCTCCCCCACCTTCTAGACATGGGGGTGTAACATCTGCTCCTATGCTCCTCTCCAAGAGAACGCCTTCCCCCACACCCGCACCCCAAACTCAAACACCGTCACTCTCCCCCAAGGCAGCGAGGGATAAAAAATAACATAAAATAAAAACATGCTACCACTACCACCCACCACATCATTAAGGACAAAAAAAAAAAAGCTCCTACAAATAAAACTCTTTCCTTCTTGTTCTAGAAAAACAATAATGAATCCTAGGGGGGCAGGAACACAGGAAGGCAGCAGACGAAGGCTGCTCTACCTTTTCATCTCCATGGCTGAAAGCATCTTTGATATTTCTTATTTTTAAAAAAGAAAGGAAGAAAGAAGTGCACACAGATCCTTGTGCCTGCGTTCCTGCGAAGAGAAGGTATCAGAATCCCACCACAGGAGGCGCATCAAGGGTCCCTGCAACCTGGCCCCTTCCCTTCAGAGCAGCGTGTCTACCAAGAAAGGAGGAAGGAGTCGTGTTTGGGTTTTGCATTAAGAGGCCAAGATAAACCTCACTGGGATGCTCCCCACAAGATGGGGATATGAGAGAATGCAGACAGGCCGGGCCAGATAACCACAGGGACCCCTCCTGAGACTACCCACTTCCCCTGCCCCTGAACCCCTGCCCAGTCCCTCTCCACTCCAGCCACCTGCAAAACACACAGTCCCTCAGGCCCCAGAGGGAGCAGAGGTCTCCATGCTGGACCTAGTCCTTTCCCTCCAGCCAGCCCATTGGCTTGATGCCTGCCTTCCCTTACAAACACTTCCGAGAAAACAAGAGGGAAAGCCTTAATTCTCTCCCCAAGGGACACTGTCTAATTCACCTCCTATTATCCAATTCAGCCTCCCAGCCCAGACTGCAATTGCCTTTTCAGCATGTTCCCCATGGCCCTGAGTCTCACCACCCTGCTCCATAGCTACGAGTCTCGTTCAGTATCTGGCTATGCACTCACCTCCAGCTCACTTGGCTTACTCTATTGTCTTTGGAGGTTCTCAGTGGGATGTGGAAGGTTCCCCTTTGATACCATTCCTATATAGCTAATTGGAAAGAGAGAGCGTATACGTGTGTGTGTACACATACGCATGTGTACTGTTGTACATGCAAAGCCAATTTGGATAAATCTCAAATATGTGGCTACATTTTGCAGGTTTGCATAATGATAAATGTAAAGCAAATCATTTTCAAATAGCTATAGATGGATCCAAAAAGGTCACAGCTGCAGTCTGAACTCCAGGGAGTTTATCTCCTGGCTTGCATTCCCACCTTCCACCACTGCCGAGTGATGACCATGTGGGCCCTTCCAGGATGTCAGGGAGGGCCTGAACCCCCAGGCTACTCTCCCACCAGCACCCAGAGATCTAGCGTGTCAGCCCTGAAAAGAAAGCAATGCTTATAGGCACCAGAGGGCTGCTTCAGAGAGTGTCCCTTTCAGTCACATGAACAACTGTCCACACGAATGCAAGTGGGAGCCCTGGTGAGGCTCCCTCAGACAAAGTGTCGTCACCAATGTCCCATGCTGAAGTGTGGCTCTGCAGGGACACAGAGCCCTGTCTGCTCCAAGCCCTTGATTCCCAGCACCCCAAAGAACAAGACTCGCCTCAACAGAGGTGATCGGTGTCTTGTCCATAGGCAACCCCACACCCACCTCACCTGGCTGTACCTCACCTACTCTGGAAGAAGCACATGGCTCAGTTCCCTTTCACCAGGCAGAGGTCCTGGCCACCCCTTTCTCATTCTTTTTTGTTTGTTTGATTTTTTTTGAGTTGGAGTCTCACTCTGTGGCCCAGGCTGGAGTGCAGTGACACACTCATGGCCACCCCAGCATCGACCCGCTGGGCTCCAGCAATCTTTCCGCCTCAGCTTTCCAAGTAGCCAGAACTACAGGTGCGCCCTACCACGCCCAGCTAACTTTTTATTTATTGTAGAGACGAGGTCTCCCCATGTTGCCCGGGCTGGTCTTGAATGCACAGACTCAGGCAATCCACTCACCTCAGCCTCCCAAAGTGCTGGGATTACAGGCTGAGAAACTGAGCCCAGGCCCCTTCCTCATTCTTAAGACCAGCTATGTGGTAGGCACTCTGCCCGTTGCTGACAAGGGAAAGTGAGTGCTGGGCCTGGCCCTCCCCATCTAGGGATGGATAGGTAGCCCAGGGAGCCCAGCAGGTGAACAAGCACCATGATCAAGCCACATTAAGAATAATGACAGAACAGAAAAAGGAGCACCCAGGTCCACCAGGGGCTCAGAGATAACCATATCTGTCTCGCCAATGCCCTACAGTTCTCTTTTCTATTAAAAATCTTCCAAGAGGAAGACCAAGGACAGAGCCCCCAGAGGTCAAGTCCCCAGACAAGCCCTCCTGTCCCCTCCCTCCTTGGATCAGGGCTGAGTCCACTTGCCAAAACAGGCACCCCAAGCACAGACAGGAATTGTGTGTTTCACTTTTAGGAACATCCACTGGCTGAAAAACAGACACCCACGTGCCGTGCGTGCGGTTCAGCAGCTGCTCGTCCAGCACTTACAGCACATAGGAGAACAACAGGAAGGCCAAGGGGGAGCATGGGAGGGCTCCAGAGGATAGCACGGGGGCTCCCCACAGCTCTTCTGCATGGATGAGGCCTGGGTGCTCGGGCTGCCCCTATACCCACACACAGGCACAGATCCGAAGCATCGGCCCGATGTCCCCTGACACCCTGGTGAAGGACTCTGACCTCTGGCCCTGCACCTTGGGTTCATCTGATGGAGACCCCACCATGGGTTGGCTAGCTCCCACTCCCCTAGGAGACCAGTTTTCCTCTTTGCTCTGACCTCAGCTACTCAGAACATTTCTGTGCCTGTCTCCTTGCCTTTAGAATTCCGGAAAAATCAAGTTCCCAAACAAGAGCCTCCACTCAGGGCTGGCGGCCACCACCTGTGACTGGGCATAGCATGGCACGGGCTGTGCCTTCCTTAAAGGAAGGGATGGAGGAGCTTGAGATGCTCCCAACTCCTGCTCGACCCCAGGATTCTGCCCAGGAGGACTTAGCCTGGCTTGCAAAATATTTTGTTTCAGAGGAAGCTGGAGCACCAGGTCCTTGGACCTAAGGCTGCCCACTCAGGGGGACACATGCCTTCACTCACTCTCCCATACACTCCTGGAGTAGAAAGACCAGCTTGCACCTGTGATTCCAGGGCCCAGAAGTCCAAGTCAGTGTCCGATGGTGGGGCGGTGGGGAGTAGCCAGGGGGAACAATAACTTCCTTCCCTTCTCCAAAGGGCTTGGCAGGTCTGTGACATGTCTCTGTCACCACCCTCAAAGTACATCTGACATACTTCCACAGGAGCCACGGGTGTGTCCACAGGAGCCACAGGTGTGTTCAGGACAGTGGCACAAATTAAGAGGCTATCTCAGGAGAGAGAAATGCTCATTTAGCAGCATCAGAGGCTGGAGAAGGGGCCAGCCCAGGCCTCGGTTCCTCCTCTTTAAATGAAGGGGTCACTCCAACTTCTTCCAGCAGTATACCCCGCTGTCCCTCCACAGAATTCTCACTAAATCGAGAATAGCCTGCCCCTACAGACACAGGGTTTTCATGTTTCCAGGTGCCTGTTTCAGACATTGATGCAGCCCCAGTGCCTACTCAAGGCCTGGCATGCAGTAGGTGCTCACATTTGCAGAATGAATATATAAGTACCTCCTTGTGAGATTTTACTTTATACTCATAAAAACCCCATGAGCTGGTAAGAGCCATCATCAGCCTACTGGAGACATCATCATTGCTGCAGTAACCAACACATATTGACCACAAAGGCATTTTGTTTGCATGATCTCATTCCTGTCTTTCCTCTGGGCCACGAGGTGGCGTGATCATTATCAGCATTTTGCAGATGAAGAAACTGAGGCTCAGGATGGGAAGATGTACTGCCCAAGGTCCCTTGGCCCCAGAGCAAAGCAAATGCCAATTATAACCAGGCCAGCCTTTATCAGCTCTTCCAACAAGGCTGGGGAAAGGCTTGCTGGTGAGTGACAGATACAAAGCTTGGGACTTGCCCGAGTATTTCCAGGTTCTGCCAGGCACAAGCTTATCTTCCTTTAAAGTCCTCAGGAAGGTCTCAGAATGACATGAGGGTAGACAAAGCTCAGCCTATAGATAGGCGCCTGCAAGAGGGAAGCTAGACCCTCCTGCAAGGCCCAGACTGATCCTTGGGGGGTTAAGTCTGGCCCCACCCAGGACTGAGCTGGCTCTCCCCTTTCCCATGGGAGACTGGGAGAGAGATGTGGCTCCAGAGCAATTAAAGCCAATTGCAGCTCTGAGGCAGCAGGACTCATGTTTCCGCAAAAACTAGAGGACAAGTAAGTCTGATACCAAGGTTAGAGAACCCAAAACATCTTCCAGAAGCATAGCAATGGTTTGTGTCTGTGTCAAGATGGAGCCATGATCCCAGACTCCAACTCAAAAGAGGCTCTGGGGATGCCCTGGCATGATGGTGACCTCAGCATAGCAGCCCTAGGCTTTCTCATGGGCACGAAGGGAAAGATACCCGGAGGGTGAGGAGACAAAGGAGAGGGCAGCAGATGCCAGGACCCACTATTGGCCTCACATCCTGTCCCTCAGGAGGGAAAGGAGAGACCATCATCAGATGGTCGGACATCACAGCAAAGAAGGTCCAGTAGCTGTGAGCACAGGCCCTGGCCTGGTCAGAGTTAACATTAGAACAGGAAGAGTTGAGTTGCTGTAAAAAGTGAGAAACCACCAAGTTATAGTGATAGGACAGATGAAGTTTACCTAAAAAGTTCCAGTGTTCAAGAGGACCAAAAATAATAATAATTTGGTGGAAAACCAAGTTGCAGGACAGAACCTGGGCACACGATTGTCCATGCTGGGTACCTGCCAAAAGCTCTCAGACATCCCCACTTGAACAACTCTCTATTGGGATCGTCTTTCTCTGACTATTTTCTGGAGTCTGCACTACTCCCCCAATCAGGGCCAGGTCAGGTCTATGAATCTGTACACAGCCATACACAGGAAACATCAGGCAGGAACACAGGTCTTGAAGTTGAAGAGAACTGGAACACAGGGAAACAAAAGGGCCAAATTGTACCCCCCATTTCTAGAAGCATCACCATAAAAGTTTGAGCAGTGGTTTTTATGTATATAAGGAGCAGCCCACGCCATTGCTTTGTTAAACTCTGCTTTCTCATTGGCTCTTTGAGCTGTGACTACCGTGTTTCCTTAGTCTTGGTCCCCTCCCCTACCTTGGGGAGGTGAATCTTTCTCTCTCTCTCCCTCTCTCTCTCTCTCATTTACTTTCTAAAGAAACTTTGCTTGAAAACTTACAAAAAAAAAAAAAAAGGAGCAGCCCAATGAAGTCCAACCTCTTTTATGGAGTCAGTTTATTAACCAACTTGGTTGGAAGGAATCATGAGATTTAGAGATTATTATGCAAGGAAGGCTAAGCTAATACATAAAGGGAGGCCCAGACATCAGAAAAAAAGTCCAAATGCAAATCTTCATGCTCAAGGTAAGGAAATGTGGCTCATGAATGTCTAGTACCCAAGCCTGAGAAGAAGGACAGGTAGACCATTCCATGGTTTATTTAATACATACTTAGTGAAGTACCACCGCATGCCATAACCATTTGTGGAATGACAAAATGACAAAGTGGATGGATGGGTAGGTGACTGGATGGATGAGTGGATGATTGAATGGATGGATGGATGGGTGGATGGAGGAATGGATGGGTGGGTAGGTGGGTGGGTGAATGGATGGATGGATAGTTGGGTGGATAAATGGGCAGACAGGTGAATGATGCCCTGTTGACATAAATGGAAGCAAATAGAGATCATAACTTGAAACATAGAGAATTTGACCTTGCAATTCAAAAGGTCTCAAAATCTAGTACCTGGTGTATTCTAGATCAGTGCTACCCAATAGAACTTTCTATAAAGATGGGAATGTTCTATACCTGCACCACCCAATATGTACCCACTAGACACATGTAGCTTCTACACACTTGAAATGTAGCTGGCACACCTGAATAACTGGAAGTTTAATTTTACTTAAATAGTCATGTGTCTAGTGGCTACCATATAGGATAACACAGCTCTAGAGTTTTTCCAAAATTCCTTTGTATATGCTGGTACTATCTAGGTGGCCATTTGGAATCTAGGCTATGCAAAGGCTGTTGGAAAAGAAGACTCGGTGAGAAGCTGACACCAATATAAACATGGTGGTACCACTCTCCCTCAGTCCCTGATTTCTGCTGAACAAGAAGGGAACTTGCAAAACCAAACGCTACAGAAAAATGATTTTTAACTTTAACATGCATACAAAGCAACCTAAAATCTTTTTTAAAAAATACAGATTCTGAAATTCAGTAGGTTTAGAGTGGGACTCAAACATCTGTATTATCAAGCCCTTGGGTGAGGCTGATGATGTTGGTCCAAGGACCACATTTTGAATAAGAATTTCAGAGGTTCTCCATTCCAGAAAAGCAAGACTTTGTGGGTAGCAGGATGGGAAGACTCTAGAAGATCAAGACTAAATACAGAGAATTTGACATTTTAAAAAAAGATTCAAATCTTGATAATTTGACAATTTAAATAAGTTAATGTATTGAGCTTTTACTATAGCCCTGTATGTTATGGGGAGTGCTTATGAGTTAGCTCAGGATGCAAAATAAACACATAAAAAGTTAAGCAATAAACAACTTAAATAATGGCTCAAACATCACACCTCAGCAAAGGCTTTCATGACCCCTTCTACTTAACACTGAAGCCTCACCCTACCCCCGCTACTCCCCCAGCTGCCTATTTTGCCATAAGAATGATCATTATCAAAGATACAACATAATTTTTTTTTTTGAGTTGGTGTCTCACTCTGTCGCCCAGGCTGGAGTGCCGTGGCACACTCACGGCCTCCCAGCATTGACCTGCTGTGCTCCAGTGATCCTTCCGCCTCAGCATTCCTAATAACAGGAACTACAGGTGCGTGCTACCACACTCGATTAAGTTTTTATTTACTGGAGAGACAAGGTCTCACCAAGAGTTACCTGGGCTGGTCTTGAACCTGCGGGTTCAGGCAATCCACTCGCCTCAGGCTTCAAATTGCTGGGATTACAGGCTGAGCCACCAAGTCTGGTCACAATGTAATTTTCTTATTTACTTAGTTTCTCACCTAGAATGCAAGCTCCATGTGGATAGGGATTGCTATCTGTTTTGCTTACTGCTGTAACTCCAGGGCCTGAACAGGGCCTGGTGTGTGGAAAGCATTCAAGAAGTATTTGCTGAATGAGTGACTTTAAATCTTGGCTCCATTTGGAGTTTATTCAGGTATAAAAAAATGTTCTTCAGGAGTGTTGTTAAGTTTTCTGTACATGCATTTTGCACATTTCTTGTTAAGTTTATTTCTAAATGTTTTATTTTATTTTTGTTGTTATCATAAATCAGGGCCATTTCCCCATATATTACTTGTGAGATAGATAGATACATGCACATGGGCAGATGGACAGACAGAGAGACAGGATTATGTTGTTGGTTGTAGTAATTTTTCATTGATTGTCTATGTATACAATTACATCATCTAAAAAAGAATGTTGCGTTTACTCCCTTCTTTCCAATATTTATTATTCTCATTTATTTTCTTGTCTGATTGCATTGGCTAATGCTTCTGCAACAGTATGAAATAGTAGTAGCAGCAGTAGGCATCCTTGCTTTGTTGTTAACTTTAGTGTTTCCACATGAAGAAAAAAAGTGGATTCAGGATACGATTACATTCATGTTAAGGAAGTATCTATTAATTCCTGTTTTATTTTGTGTTTATAAAAAATGGACATTGAATTTTGTTAAATGCCTTTCCAGTATCAAAAAACATAATCATGTGATAATTCTCATTATATTTATTAATATGATGGATTATATAAATAAATTTCTTAATATTAAACCATTTTTGCTTTGTTAGAATAAACTATAAGTGGGCACACGGCATTATTATTTTAATACAACGCTTGGATCCTATTTGCTAATATTTTATTTAAAATTTTTGCATTAATATTTATAAGTGAGGCGTCTGTGTTTTTATTTTTATACAATCTTTTTCAGATAAAAAAAATTTTCTTCTCACTTAGGAAAATTATGTAGACTTTTTCTTTGCTGTGAAACAGGTTAATTAACATGGGAAATACCTGCTCTTTAGAGATTTGGTTTAAATTCCCCTGTGGAACCATCCAGACCTCATGCTTTATGTGGGAGTAGCTTAACAACATTCTATCTTCCTTGGAAATTGGTCAGTTTGGGCAAATTATATTTCTTCCCTATTACCTCTCACTCTGTGTTCCTTGGACTTCCTCTCTAACCTTGATTATGTTAGCTAGTGGTTCATCTGCTGACTCTTTCTGAAGGAAAAAAAAAGCTTTTTATTTACTAGTCTCATTTTCCTATTTTGTAGCCCACTCATTATTCTATTAGCTTCATAAATGGTTTCCTTCTTTCTGCTTTTCTTCAGTGTGTTATTTGTCCTTTTTCTAACTTTTGAAGCATAAGCTGAATTCAGTTACTTTTATTCTCTTTCTTATGGACTATGTTTCTCCACCCATACTCACCCTCACCAGGCCCAGCTGGTCCTTTATTTGTGGGAGTTCATGCCTCCTCTGTGAGCCTGACCCCATTGTGCTGAATTGTTTACACTTTGCCTCTCCTGGTAGCCTGAGCTCCCTGGAGTTGGGGACCACGGTTTGCTCGGCTCTGGAAGTGTAGCACACATAGAAGTTTTTTCAGCAGATGTTCATGGAAAGCATTACAGAGTGGATAATAATTTAGTTGTGATAGATGATTGTTATAATTATAAAACTAATATTTGAGTATCAATTATATGCCAGGCACTGTGCTAGGTCTTGATGAGCATATTTTTTATCCTCAAACAACCCCATGAGGGGTTTTGCTTTTTGCCTTTCATAATGTAGGAAATCAGGGCCTAAAGAAGCTAAGGGCTTCCCCAAGCTATAGAACAACAATGGACAGAGGGCTTCCCCAAGCTATAGAACAACAATGGACAGAACTCAGTCTCATGAACAGCTAAAAGGTGCAGTCACAAAAAGCCAAGAAAACCAGTCTGAGGGGAACAAAGAGAGCCCATAGGGCACACCCAGTTAGAGCACAGGCTTTGATGTCAGGCAGACTTGAGTTGGACTCAGATCTGCCACCGTTAGCTGTGGGACCCAAGGCAAATAATTTAACTTATCTGTGCCTCAGATGTTTCATCTCTAAAATGGGGAGAATAATGTCCTTATCTCCAAAGGACAATTGTAAAAATGACACGGAATGACAGACATAAAACACCCAGCACAACACCTAGTCCTAGTAAGCACTCAGGAGCTGGTGATGGCAATGGTGGTGATTGTGGTGCTGGTAATTGGTGATGGTGGTGGTAGTGGTGGTGATGATGATGATGGTAGTGGTGGTGGTGGTGGTGATGGTGATGATAGTGATGATGGTGACAGTGATATTGAAGGTGGTGGTGGTTGTGGTGGTGGTAGTGGTAGTGACGGTGGTGGTGATGGTGATAGTGGTGATGGTGATGATGATGGTGGTGGTGGTGGTGGTGGTGATGGTGGTGATGGTGATACAGTGATGATGGTGGTGGTGGTGGCAGTGATGGTGGTGACGGTGATATGGTGATGATGGTGATGGTGATCATGATGGTGGTGGTGGCGGTGGTGGTGGTGGTGGTGATGGTGATATAGTGATGATGGTGATGGTGATGATGATGATGGTGGTGGTGGTGGTGATGGTGATGATGGTGGTGGTAGTGATGGTGAAAGTGGTGATGGTGGTATGGTAATGAGGGTGGTGGTGGTGGTGATAGTGATAGTGATATTGATGGTGATGGTGGTGGCAGTGATGGTGGTGATGGTGATATGGTGATAATGGTGATGGTGATGATGATGATGGTGGTGGTGGTGGTGGTGGTGGTGGTGGTAGTGGTGGTGAAAGTGGTGATGGTGGCGAAAGTGGTGATGGTGGTATGGTAATGATGGTGATGGTGGTGGTGATGGTGATAGTGATATTGATGGTGGTGGTGGTTGTGGTGGTGGTGGTGGTGACAGTGGTGGTGGTGGTGGTGGTGATGGTGGTGGGGGTGATAGTGATGGTGATGGTGGTGGCAGTGATGGTGGTAATGGTGATATGGTGATAATGGTGACGGTGATGATGATGGTGGTGGTGGTGGTGGTGGTAGTGATGGTGAAAGTGGTGATAGTGGTATGGTAATGAGGGTGGTGGTGGTGATGATGGTGGTAGTGATATTGATGGTGGTGGTGGTTGTGGTGATAGTGATGATGGTGGTAGTGGTGGTGGTGATAGTGGTGGTGG